>NW_015505248.1:666975-698115 GCF_001515645.1 Sinocyclocheilus grahami | reverse complement strand
ATAATTCATAGAAAAAATGAATGGACTTCCATTAAAATGTTTTGGATTGGTATTTAAAAAAAAAAAAAAAAAGAGAGACTCTTGTGCTCATTAACGCTGCATTTATTTTACCATATAAAATTAAAATACAGTAAAAAAAAAAGTATTCTGAAATATTATTAAAATTTTAAATAATTGTATCTATTTTAATTCATTTTTAAAATGTAATTTATTCCTCTGACGAGACTGCTTTCAAATGTTCTTCATCCATCTGTCTGTTCTTAATTATCACACTGGTGAGAATTTATGAATACTGATTAGATTTATTTACTTACTGTAAGACATAATTTCACTTTGCGTCTTGAGGGTTTTGTTGACTGTGCTGATAAATAATAATAGCAGTGATGATCCTGAGGAATTTGTGCCATATACTGCATGTACATTATGTGCAGTACTGTACACAGAGTACCTCAATACACCCTGTTTCCCCTGTGTCTGTAATAATTTTATGAAGCACCCAGAAATTAATTAGCCATAAAGACTGTTGGCACCAGGCTTTGTATGCATCTTTACAGCACTGTATAAGCAGAATACAGTGGCCCTAAAATCATTTTAATTCATGCTTAAAATGTATGAAAGTCATTGCATCCACTTGTTATACAACAAAATGTCAATGTCAAGCAAATTATTCTAGACCTTTACTCAGGACTAAATTCCCTTTTGTAGATATTTTTAATTGTAACCAACTGTTTTCAAGGTGATTTTAGTGAAATCACTTCTCTCTCTGTTGTTTTAAGATACTGTATTACCATGGAGTGCGCTGCTGCTACTGTAGGTGACTCATTTCCATTTGCGCACATTGTTGTAAAAGTTTATACATCTATCAGAGGCTGTGCTGTGTTTGGATCGAGATCAGGATGACTCAGCCACATTGATGCAGGCGATGAGCTCAGCTTGCATTTCTTCTATCAGACAGCAGAGGGCGAACGTGTGTGTATGTGTTTCTTTCAGCATTGGAACTGAACTCTGCTGCCCACTGCAGCACACAGCTTGTAAACACACACCAGAACAGGAATATAGCCTACAGTCTAGATAAAACACTCTCCTACACTGTAGGACCCTCAGAGGTACACCTTTGCACCTTATTTATTCATAAAGGGATGCAGAATGCAGATGCGAGAACCTAATCTTAGAATCTTACATGGAAAAAGCAGCATTTGCATAATGAGATTTGTTTCAGAAGAAGCCCACCACCATCCAGCCAAATTTAAACTGATGTCCTGGAGCGCCAGCTTGATGCATCTCAACATAAAATGTCCATTAGGGGAATTAAGTCTGTCCCCTCTGCAAACTGCTACAAGGGTATTCCTTCTTTTTCTCTCTCTCTCTTTCTCTTTTGAAGGTCATTTTCACTACTGTATGTATGAGTTGCCAGTATATGAACACAGTACACTTACATTTTTAAGATACGTTCAGGTAAAATCTGTTTTACAAATGTATGTAAGGGTTTTATGGTCTTTTAACTTAATTTGTTCATTAGCGAACTAATAAAAACAACAACTGATTGATTCATAATTCATAGCAAATATGAATATACTCTTTACTCTTGTACTATGTTTGACTTTGTACTATGTTTGTTAGTTCAGCCTAGATACTAAAAGCCCATGTTATTAATCTAAAAAAAACCTGCCTTTGCAATATCTTTCAATGGCTGCACTGCTTAAAAATTACATGTTCAATTTCCTGCATCTGAGCATAGGATGAATTTGTCAGTACACACTATACACTCTCCCTCTGTGTGTTACAGCATTGTTGTAAATGCCTTTTCTTGTAAAATAATGAGTTATTTAACGTCACTGTCACATGTCTTCCAGCTGTCTGAATCAGACAGCCATTAAATTGGTGACAGGCAATAATCCCTTCACTGTTGCTGACATTTATCATGGACGTCTGTGTTTTTTCATCACTCTTGCTCTTTTAAATCAGAGTGAGAGAAAAGTAGCCACTGGCTTCTGCTGAGATGAAAACAAAAGCTGCATATAGATGCTATAGAACACTGTTCCTTTGCTGGCACAGAATTGTCCAGAAGTAATAAAGAGTATGTCCTTAAATCGCTGAGCTAAGAGAAGAGAATCTAAAATCATTTTAATTCATGCTTAAAATGTATGAAAGTCATTGCATCCACTTGTTATACAACAAAATGTCAATGTCAAGCAAATTATTCTAGACCTTTACTCAGGACTAAATTCCCTTTTGTAGATATTTTTAATTTTAACCAACTGTTTTCAAGGTGATTTTAGTGGTTGAAGTCACTTCTCTCTCTGTTGTTTTAAGATACTGTATTACCATGGAGTGCGCTGCTGCTACTGTAGGTGACTCATTTCCATTTGTTCATAATAGGATGCAAGGTTTGAACAGGTTAGTGTTCTCTAGCATTAGGATGATTGGCTACAGGACCAGTGACCTTGACTAGCATAGAGCTTAGAACATGCCACTGAATCTCATTTGTGTGAACACCCTCAAGCTACAGTATTATCACCCGTTGTGTACTGGTGCATATTTTTGCTTTCTGCTTTTCATTTGATATTTTCAAAAAATGTTGGTAGTGGCAGGCAGTGGACTTGTAGAGGAAATGTGTTTTCCTGCAGTACCAGTTTTTTTCTCTGGGCTAAAGGCATATGGGTCATTATTTACCTTGCTACTAGTAACATGATATGTTATGTTTACATAAACATACTATTTATTCAAGTCAAGCTACATAGTCATCACGTTTTTAAACATTCTTTTTTTTTTCATAAAAAATAATGTGGAAAAACATTAAAATCAGTACAGTAGTACATTAAAAAAATGCATTTCTTAATTTTATTTGTTACTAAAATGTTGTTTGACTTCTTTTTGACCTTCTTTTTGGACCAATAGTCAACAAATTCTCAGTTAACAGAGCAGATGTTATGAGGCTTGTAGGAGTTTTCACCACTAACCCCTTACATTCATATCACGCCATTGAAGCTCAGTGAAAATCCAATGAGCATTAAGGAGCCACGTTCCCTCTCTCTGAAACCTTATCCATTGCTGTTGCTTGCTGGACAGTGTTTCTGTAGAAAAATGAATGCTTTATGCAATATTTTATTTTGTATTTTATAATATTTGTTTTATTTTTGTGCAGTCGATAATTTCTTCATTTTTTTTTTTGAAGAGTCACTGCCCACTGTTTCTTTTTGGAGAAAAGGCCCCTGGCTCAGGGTTTCAGGTTCATCCTAATTTAGCTAATCTCTGTTTCTTTAACACAGGAACACAACAAAGCTTCAGTTAACTTTGAAGACTTTCCCTACTCTCTGTCCAGTCCTCGGGCTCAATACTGCAAGTGAATAGGCAGATCTGTGTGAAAAGCTCTTTGTTCTGCTTTCTCATGAGTGAACAATAGATTTATAATCCTCATGTTTCAGATGCCCCCACTAGTGTCCCAATTCCCCACAACTGCTGTTGTCTCATGCTGTAAATCAATATGGATTAGCTTTTCTCTGAGTTGTCTCTCATTTTCATTCTCATTTTTCCAGATCACACCTACAGACACTTTCATAATTTATGCATTGCGATTTTGAATATATCTGTCATTTGAGAACATCAGGACTGATGACTGCTTTCTCCCATGACCTTTTTCTGTTCTCAGGGGGGTTGATATATCATGACTTTGACCTGAGCAAATAGAAAGAACAGCAGTAGTGAATCAGAGAGTCCTCAGGTCTGATGTAGTTAATTTATGGTTTATTAGTTGATTTGTTTGGATGTTGCTATTAGATACATTGTTTTTCCTGTATACTCTGTTGATTTCATGATGGGCAATTATTTAAATATGTTCCTTTGACCCCATCAAAACCCATTTGACAGACATTTTTGAAGCTTTAACCCTCACAATAAAGAAATGCATACAATCTTAGAATGTAAAAATTCATTGCATTTTTATTTATGTACAGAAGTAATGTAGCATTTTTAATGTTTGATGCATGTTATCAGGCTGAAATTTAGTTTATACTGTAATCAGTTTTTCATCAGATGATGAAAAAATCATGAAGAAAGAAACAAATTCTTCTTTATTAAAGAGATAGCTCACCCAAAAATGAAAATGATTTTAGCATTTACTCACCATCTTGTTGTTCCAAACTTGTATGAATTTCTTTCTTCCATTGAACAAGAAGATATATTGAGAAATCTCAGTGTTTTGTGATCAATGCAATGAAAGTCAGTGGGTTCCAATGTTGTTTGGATGCATTTGTGTTCCGCCGAAGAAATAAAGTCATACAGGTTTCAGTTTGGAACGGCACTAGTAAATAAAGTAAATTTTAATTTTTTTAAGTATATTTTTCAAGATACTACTAAATGCCCTATGGGTCTCTCAGACCCCAAGTAGACCCTGAGAGTTAAGTTTCTTATCCAGTTAAGTTTCTGTAATGTGAGAAACCTGCAATGTCACTCTACTTTCACAGGGGAGAGATGGTGTGATTTAGTGCAATAAAAAATAATAGAAACACAGAGAAACTATGAAACGTGTTACGTAACAAAAGACAAGAGTGACCGCGTGCCTCCGTTTTTGTGTCTCAGTGTGTGAAAAAGAGACCTGTGTCTTTCAGCTTGGCATGGGGTTGGCTATTGTTTGTGTTCGCTGTGCTGATCAGCACAAGAGAGCTCAGATCAACAGGGAAAAGCTGCTCATCTTTTAAAGCACTCAGGTCCCTGGGGAGGGAGAGAGAGAGAGGGGGTTAGAGAGGGAGGGGTTATGGAGAAAACCAGCAGCCGCTTCACCAAACGCCACTACAAGCCAATGAGAAGACAGAGTTGAAGACTAGAGAGCAGGAGCATCACTTATTCCTTCCCTCTTCTCTTGCTCTTCGCATCCTTCCACATCTCTACCCATAAGGCTTAGCAGTCCTGTTCTATTGTTGTCAAGGATACACAGCCTTCCCCTGATGCAATGTAGACAGAGACGAGGAAGGAGTCCGAGAGAGCTAAAGTAAGGGATGCTGAGGTCTGAGTGTGGGTCGCCCGTATGCCCCTGAAGCCATCTGCTCCGGATCTACTGCAGAAAAGCAGTGTTTGACGCCAGCCCAAGGGCCCTAAGGACGTGAGACGTGGAGGAACAGGAGGCACAGGGTGAGGGGAGGAGGAGGGAGACAGGTGCCAGTGGAGATCATATAGCAGAGGATGGGAGCAGTGGAGTCCGCTGAGAACGGACAGCCCCCCTGTCCCTCTCAGGAGCGTCCCGAGAGCATGTGAGTAAGAACCAGAGGAGTAGATAGGAGGGTTCTTGACGACCTCATTGTCGTCGCTGGTGGTGTTGTTGTTGTTTTCAAGTACCTGGTTTGCTCACCTGGTTTGAGTCTGCATCTGAGTATTCCTTCAGCGATGCCTGTGCTGTGAGAAAAATAAGTAACAAGTATAGTATTGGTCAGAGAAACTGCAATCACAAAGGAGGAGGGGATTGTTATTGTGTCTTTGTGATGTCACAATCAGACATGAGGTTTATTTACATTAGCCGTTTGCTGGCGGTAGTAAGGCTCTGCGTGTGTTTTTGCATATTGACGTTTGCGTTCCAGTCTGTTGGGCTTGCAGATGACTGGACGGGGGAGTAATAGCTGTATTTAATAAGAGAGAGATATGTGTTTTTGTGGGGGATGGAGGCTAATGCTGCAGCATTGAGAGAATGAGAGAGATGCTGCTGAAATAGAACACTGAGATGTGTTGGAGAAAAGGGGGAGGGGGAGAGGAGAGTGTGAGGCTAATTATGTTGTAGACATTCAGAAAAGCACAATGGCATTGATCATAAAAAAAACTTTTTGTGTAGGTGGAGTGGTGCTTCTATATCCCTGTTGGGTTGTAGTATAAACCTGCTGTAAATCTTATGGAATGTTCACCCAAATGAACATTCTGTCATCATTTGCAGTACAAAACCTGCATTATTTCTTTCTTCTGTTGAACACAAAACGAGATATTTAGTAGAGTGTCCAAGTTGCTCTTTCCAGTACAATAAAAGTAAATAGTAACCACAGTTTTTCAAGGCCCAAATGTAGTAAATAATGACTTAAATTTGATTTGGCTTACAAAGCCTTCATATTGCTTGCACAATGGACTAGTTTTATGATGTGTTTATGTTGTTGTTTAGTCTTTTATGGAGCTTGTGAGACCCTGGTCCCCATACACTTTTATTTTATAGAATAGAGCAGTTCAGGCATTCTGCTCATTTTGTGTTCAGTTGAAGAAATATGAGCATACAGGTTTAAAACAACATAAGGGGGAGTAAATGATGATACATTTTTGTATTTTTGTGCAGCTGTTCCTTTAAAATTGTGGGTCTTTGTTTATAAAGCACACTCTAACATATAATATATTTTACTGCATTTAATCTTCATCCTGTTGGCCACAATGGTTATTTTACTGCTAAAACGGACCTTTGTGCAAAAAATCCTGGAATTTGTTGCTCTAGGCAACACAGCTGGGGATGATGGGAAAGTTTGAACCTACTCTGAGGTCTGTGCTTTAAGGAAAAGTATTGCAGCACCATACAGTGTTGCTCGTTCAGCCATGACTAACATAGCTTTTAGCGTCTAAAGTTTGGCTTATGCAACCCCCTTTTAAGAATTCTTACATAAAAGAACCTGCAGAGTTTACGTGGGAGTATGAACTGCTACTCAAAAAGCTTGATATTATTAGATTTGTCATTTAGCTCACCTACTGTACCAGTAGCTCATGACAGAATGGAATCTGGTGGAAGAACCTTTTAGATTGCCTTTTATAAAATCTTGCATTCATAATTAAAAATTACCCCCCCCCCCCCCCCCAATACAAGCCTTTATTTTTACTTTTTTTCTTTTCCTTTGGCATTCATTAAGAGTTGTCTTCAGCTCTGCATAAGCACTGTAATGCACTTGATGCACTTCTATCTCATCATTATTAATATATGTAATTTTTAAAATATATATTAAAATATGTTCACCAAAACTGCACTTATTTGATCAGTAATATGGTAAACTGTAATATTGTGAAATATTATTACAATATAAAACGTTTAAAAAAATATTTTAAAAAGTATTTTATTCCCATGTTGGCAAAGCTGACTTTTTAACAGCCATTACTCCAGTCTTCGGTGTCACATGATCCTTCAGAAATCATTCTAATATGTTGATTTGGTGTTAAAATAACATTTCTTATTATTATCATTGATAACTACAGTTGTGCTGCTTAATATACTTTTTTTTCAGGATTCTTTGATTAATATAAAGTTCTAAATAACTTCATTTATTTCAAACAGTAATCTTTTGTAACATTATAAAAGTATTTACTGTCACTATTGATCAATTTAATGCATCCTTATTAATTTCTAAATAATAATAATAAATTATAAAATAATTAAATTATAAAATTATAAATAAACTTACTATAATATACAATATTAAATAATCATTTTTATGTGCTGTTTTGTCTCTCTTTTACCCATAATTCCCTGTTTCCTTTCCATTTCTCATATCAGTTTAGTGGCAAAATATCTAAAATAAAAATGTGAAAAAATATCTGTATCATCATTACACTGTGATGTTTCTCAGTCATTTAATGAAAATCTCTATATTTATATTCCAGCTCTGACTTTAGTCACTAGCACTTACCCACTTTAGAATACTGATGCCATGTCATGAGCACTGACATTCAGATCTACTGGGAAACATGTACACTGCAGGAGATTTCATGCACTGCTAAGCATTCAACTCTGTGAAGGCTGTAATCATGTGACCTGCACTTTCTTTCAACTGTTTGACTAGCATATACATACAGTATATGGTCATGTACTATTGGCTAACCATCACTTCTGTGACTTTCAGGTTATCTGGAGGTTGCTATTGTTTTGTAAGGACCATTTTGTTATTCATGCAGTATTACATGTTACAATAGGGCTGTCATAGGGGCATCCAGCAATCATGTGTACTTTTGTTCCAACGGTATGTCTCACTGTGTGTTGTCACCATGAGTCCATTAGACATCCATTCTTTCTTTTGACAGCCTAGTGTCAAAATGAGCAACGTGGTGAATCAGCTTGAGATTCCCCATTTGGTGATGCATATGACCAGTAGCTTCTCCTCCCTGTCTCTCATCACTCCTATGAAGCCTCTGAGACCATGGCATAAGCTCAGTGCTGCAGGAGATCTAGCACACATAAAATATTGAGAGTATGCCTGAATTATTTGATAGTTCTGGTGGTGAAAGCTGGTACGTTGCTGTATTCCTACAGAGAGGAAGCAGTTCTTTGCTGAGGAACCTTGGTCCTGCAGTTTTTTGCACTGTTTTGTGGTACTGCAGGATGTCTGACTTGAAATATGAATAATAATTAACATAAAATATAGTTTTCTTTCTTAGCATGATGTAAGCATCACATCTTATGTGGAACTGAATCGCTGATTATCAAGACTGGGAAAATTCATTCCACACTGAGAGTTACTTCAACTTGAGCTGCCAGAGATTATGTCTCTAATGCCTGTGTTATAGCCCTGTGATTTAACTGTTTAATCAGTTTATATAGAGATTAATAAAGTGTTCAATACATTCTAGGTGTAAAACTGCCAAAAGGAGTGATCACCTCATAAAACACTGATAGCCATTGGTCATTTGGAGGTATGTGTATATACTCTTCTGTCTTTGGATGAAAAATGTATTTAAATTTACTTTGGGAACTTCTAATTTAGGATTGGAAACTGGGGCAATGTTTCGAATAGCATACTAGCATACTATTTACAATTGCTGCAGTATACACCAGTTGGCAGTATGTTAGTATTCCAGTTGGAGCAGTCTTTGTCTCTCTCTACTGGTCAACCTCTGTCATTACTTCAATCTCTAGTACATATTGTACCCTCTGGCATTAAAATGAGCAAATCACACCTTTTTTTTTTTTAAACCAAGGTTTTTTTTTCTTAATCTTATTTCAAGTTTAATTATGCTTATAATGAGAATTATAGAACATGCACATAGTATAATCTACAGAAGTATTGTGTTAGTGATATGTTAACACCATTATAATGCAGATATGAATAGAGCTGTTTTTAATCATTCTCCTCTCTGACAGACTAATAGCTGTCCTTTTGGTTCAGGTTAGCTTTGTTTGAACAGTATTGTGGGTTGTCACGCTCACAGCAGTGTCTGTGGCTAGAACCCAGCAGTGCTGTTCTGTGCCAGACAAGCCTGGCTTTCTCCAAGCAGACAAATTCACCTAAAAATCCCTCACGCTTTCTGTCTCCTTTAGCTTTTCACGCTATGTTAAAACTCATTTATTGCAGATGCTTACTTGTTTACTAGATATTTTGTTCTGCAGCATCTGTAGATTCTTATGCTGATTATTTTCATTCACTGCATTTTAAATTTACAGCTGGAATTTGCAATTACTCCTGTCTCAGTAGCATTATTAAAATGTTCAATAAGATTTAATTAACAGATAAATTTTTTTTCCTCCATCTAGAAGAGAGTTTCAAATATAAAAGAGTAGGATGTGGAAAACCTCTTCTTAGTTTTTTAAAACCCCCGAGAGGAACATAAACTTGATGATACAGCGTTCCACCGAATTTCCTCTGCAGACTTTTCAGAAATAAATCAGTGTTTTATTTTCCCATTCCATTAAATAAATGGGTTTTTATATGTGCTAATAGACTTCCTGTGCATATGTGGATCTATGTGAAAGAGAAGGAAATTTGAGGCTTCGGCCAGGATTTTGTGCAAGTTGCCTATTTCAGCTTGGATAGAGAGAGAGATAGATAAGATGGAGGAGTAATGGAAAAAATATATAGAAAAACACAGATTTTCTTTATATTACAACAGCCCGAGTGGGAAGTCTGCTTCTCTCCTCATCGTGGGGGAGGGAAACGTGCCTGAGGATGAGTTAAAGGGAGAGAGAGAGAGAGAGAGCCAAGCAGTGAGTCTGCGAGTGACGAGTATCTGCAAGGGGTTTCATTTAGATAAAGCCTACCTTCACCGATAGATCGAAGGGAGAGCGAGCGTACAATATTGAAAAAGAGGGAGGGATGTGGAGAAGGGGATTTAACACACAAAGAGATAGAATCAAAGCTTCAGATTTCAGGAATTGCCATTGGAAATAGGGAAAGTGTATTAGTAATCGGTGGCAGATATGGCAGTGAGCGCGTGGCAGGCTCTGTCTCCGCTGCAGTGGGCTCGCTGGGGCTGGGACACACTGCTGGGAGGGACATTTGGAGAGGATGGAGCAGACCCAGCCCTAGGGCTCGTCCAGCACCTCAGCTGGACCTCCAGACATGATTACATGATCCATGGCAGGCAGAGGTGAGCATGGGGTAACAGCAGAGAGAGGACAGGGACTAATGCGGTGAGACTGGGTGGGGGTCTGCACATCTGTCTGAGACTGCGGCTTTGTTGCTGTATTTGTACAAATGTTTTCACCTATGCTATCACATATTACATGTCAGATTTGAGTATTACTGTATATGCTGATGCCAAGACCAAAAAAAGGTTCACAAACCGACATTCTGTTGTATTGACATAAAAAAGCAACATGGGCATCATCAGTCTTGGCTGAAATGACATAAATGTGTGAAAATAGCACCTCCACTGTGATTCTCAGTAGTTTAAAATCAAATAATGAGTGAATATAGTGAATTAAAGAAAATGGACTCCATAGCTGAGCATAATATGTGTTTGAGCTGCTGTTATTGGTCTCCTCCTAGCTGCAGGTTCAGTGCTTTAATTTCCATCTGTAATAATCCACCAGGGCCTACTAGACAAATGCTGATCCAGGCATTTGTTTATAAGATCTGGCACACGATGAATGATTGTTTAATATACTTTAGGAGTATCTGAATTTATTTGATCCATCGTGTAGAGTAAATATGAGCTGTGATGTGTGTGGATTTGATGCAGCTTCTTTGTATGGAAACAAAACTGACATGATGTTTATTCTTCAATTAGATTATTAAATCAACTCTTAATTCAGTATACTCAGACTTTCTTCTGTCTCATTGTCTCTTCTCTAGGAGCTCAGACTCAGACGGAGCATTCGAAACCCCTGAGTCCACCACCCCTGTGAAGTCTGCTTCCCCACCAGTGCCCTCAACAGAGCCCCCCTGCACCAAATCAGAGGGATTGTCCCCAGAACACACAGGTACGTTTAGATCTTCATTCCATTGCAATTCACACCACAGATTGTCTTATGTGGAGTTAAGTTATTTTACTTATCATTTGAATAGCTTCAGGAGGGTTTACTGGACTTTGAAATGCTTAAGATTGCAGGACATTGACAAATAGTGACACTGTGTCTTGTTTTGAACAAATTCTGTAATATTTAATATAAAGTCAAAAATGGACAATATTAAATGACAATAAATAGTAAGTGAATAAATACTATAGCACACAGCATAGAGCAAGAGTAAATAGTACTATTCTATTCTAACTATTCTTAACTCTAAAACTCAGGAAATGTTATGGAAAACTAAGTAACTATATCTAGTTATCTAGTATCTAAGTATCTGTAGCTAGAAATATGAACCAAAGCTAGAAGATGTTATATGCAATGTTTAGATGTTAATTTGTGCTTTGTTGGAAACAAAGAGATTGAGGTCTAATTAAATTCTTTATTCAATATGTCTGTTTCTATTCATGACTTTATATATTTTTAATCAGTTTTCCTGTTTGTTTTATTTTTTGTTCTTAAAAAAAATAATAAAAAAGGCTGCCTTTTTACTTCCATTATTCTCTGACAAGAGTACTGTAGTCTTTGTTATCAAACACTGCATTTGTACCCTCTCTAGTGGATATACAGTGTATTGCTACTGAATGTTTTTTTTTCAAGAAAGGTCTATAAATCAAAACTAACAAACAATACTCCATACTTTATGCTTCTTAAATTCTTCAGTTGTTTAACATAAAATAATATCAATGCATCTGTGAGTACTATTCTGTGATCTTGAAAGCATGATTTGTTTTCAAAATGTATAGTAACACGTCCTTCTCTATCTTCACAGCTTCCACTGCTGACATCTCTGCCAGTGAAGCTCAAGAGCCGAAACAGCTTCAACCTCTCAGTCGCTCTCAATCCATAGTCTTTGATGAGGACAAACCAATAGCTGCTAGTGGCACCTACAACCTAGATTACTTAATTGCTGGTGACTCCTTCCCAAAATCTAATTTTGGGTCTGGACCATCAAGCCGAGCGCCTCTTACCCGCTCTCTAAGCCTACAGTCTGGTGAGTCAAGAAAGGTCTATAAATCAAAACTAACAAACAATACTCCATACTTTATGCTTCTTAAATTCTTCAGTTGTTTAACATAAAATAATATCAATGGATCTGTGAGTACTATTCTGTGATCTTGAAAGCATGATTTGTTTTCAAAATGTATAGTAACACGTCCTTCTCTATCTTCACAGCTTCCACTGCTGACATCTCTGCCAGTGAAGCTCAAGAGCCGAAACAGCTTCAACCTCTCAGTCGCTCTCAATCCATAGTCTTTGATGAGGACAAACCAATAGCTGCTAGTGGCACCTACAACCTAGATTACTTAATTGCTGGTGACTCCTTCCCAAAATCTAATTTTGGGTCTGGACCATCAAGCCGAGCGCCTCTTACCCGCTCTCTAAGCCTACAGTCTGGTGAGTTAGAGAGCCCAGGAGACAAACCCTCAGGAGAAACCTCCAAAAAACTAATTCACTCACGAGCAGAGTCCTTCAGCACAGGAACAGAAAGCGCTCCAGGGACCCTTCGGAAAGTGAAGAAGCCCCGTCCAGGTTCTCTCAAGAAGAAACCTCTTTCTCGGCAGAACTCAAACCCAGAGCATTCCTCTCCCAAAACAGTCTCCTCTAGCAACACACCAGAAGAAAAAAAGAGAGGGAAACCCCATCCCGAAAGCCCCTTGCAAACCCAAGAGAGGCCTAGTTCTTCTCCCAGCCCTAGTCCTAGTCCTGTTGGTACCCTGCGGAGGAACAGGATAAAGACTCGAGTTGAGAGTCCTCCACCTTTGGCTGAGGAGATCACTACATTCTCAATATCGAGCCAACTCCAACCAGAGCTTCCTGATCCTGTACCTGAGGCTCCAACTGTCCACGACGAGGAGTCTCCTATCCCTCCCATTGCCTCCTACAAATGGGATCCAGACAATTTTGAGAATATTGACCCATTCTGTACAGGAGGCAGTAAAGTTGCCAACTCGCCGGTCTTGGGCAGGAAAGCCAACTTTACATCAGTTTCAGACACCTCTGTTGCTGTAGAGGAGCCTCGTGCCTCTTCCCCTGCTAAAGAGCAACCCATTAACATTGAGGAACAGCCAATCACCAAGCGCCAACCAGTCAGACTGGAGTTTGACTATTCAGAGGACAGTGGAGAGGCGCCACGCAATACTCCTCCTCCTAAAATCCTAGGCAAGAAACCAGGGGCCAAAATGCCCATCCGAAAGCCCAAACTGGGATTTAAGAAGGCCCCTCCACCCCAGACAGAGCAGCTAGACAATGCACCTGTCCCTGCACTTACAAATGACATTGATGAAATCCCGATCCCTAAGGGGTCATATAACTTTGATCCCAGCAAGTGGGATGACCCTAACATTAATCCATTTTCTTCAAGAACTGGTATCCCCAACTCTCCTGGCCTGTCTAGAGGATCTTACAGCTTTGATCCTGATTCCTCTGATGACTCAATCGATCCCTTCAAATCATCCAACAAGATGGGAAACGCGCCTCTGAAAGCTACCTCTTTTGACAAGTCCAAGTCCAACAATGACAACGAGAATGACAATGATAACATTGTTGAGTTGGAGGATCACAACCAGAACAAACCTGCCAAAAACAAGAAGAAGCCTCTCAAATCGTAAGTCTGCACTTACGCTATTTTCATTTCACAGTACATCATCATGTCAGTCATCCTTTGTAGTGTACTATGTGTAATTCTTGTACATTTTCCTGTGTATATTTCTAAATCGTCAGATACATGAGTGTATGTGAGTGGGTGTTAGTACTTGTTTGTCAGCCTCTGTCACATGTCTGTTGATCTCGCGTATCACAGGAAGTCCAGCAATGTCTCTTCTCTGTGTTGTTTCTTGTAAGTAGGGAGATGGTGGAAAAATCAGCATAAGTAATCATATAGCTTATTACAAAATGTCACTTTAACATGTTTTAACTCATGAGCTCATGTCAATTGATTTATCATTCAATTTAATACATATTATGACTGATTCATGTCACCTCCATCTTCCTCGGCTCCATGTTTGATATTCTGTAATGAGCATGTGTTGCCATCTAGTGGACCCTCAAACAAGTACAGTTGATTCCAGGAACAAATGTGTACAGGGGGTACAAACTTTAGGCTAGAAAACATTATATGATCGGGTTACAATATCCATGTGACCCAAGTTGAGCTTTATTGACTACGCTTTTTTCAATGAAACGGACGTGAAGATCGACATTTCATCTCTAAAATCTCTGAATGAATTCCTAATCCAAACATTTTTATGAGACTCATTTCAGAGATCCTGCCTCCTTAGGGTGGCCTAGTGGATAATAAACGTTGCAGGTTTTATTACAGGAAAGCAGACCTGGAATGTTGACAAGGGAATCTTTATTGTGCCTTTGAGCAAGACATTATTTTCCTTGTCTAAGACCCCTGCACACCCCAATTCATTAATACAGCTGTTTGGGAGCAGTTTTAAGTAATATTACTTTCAAACTGGGAGTTTATTGGATCATTTGTTTCAGATTAATCCATCTAACATATTTTGCCCAGCTGCAGACTTTCCTCCACAGTTCTCACACGATTCAGGGTTTCCACCTTATTTTTTTTTCAACACAGATGTCTTTTCAGATTTGACATGAGGAGTGAAGCAATACTCCTGAAATATTTACATCACACTTACATTATGAAATGTGCCAAAAACAACAACAGAATAAGATTTGAAATGCTCGTATTATGTGAGGCATCTGTCACTTTCTGGGGTCAGTGAGCAATTTAACAGGGGCTACAGGGATTAATACTAAGTGGGTCAGGGCAGAGACTGTGGAGCATTAAGGGTATTTTTTGTTTTTATTTTCTAATTCTAAACCACAAATCTTTACTGCATAATCGCTGAATTTTTGCAAGACATATTTCCAATTAATCTCCAGTAGCTGTTGGACTTAATTTCCTGCCATGATTCCATTCGTAAAGACTGCATTATAAAAAAAATTATGTTTTCTATAAAAAACACATTTACACAAGAACATAACTAACTGAAAAACATAACATTGATATAAACCCAGTAATAGAAGAATCAATCATGATTTAAACCTTGAATAATCCATTATATTTTGTGCTAGTAAAAACTCATGAGATTTAATCCTTAATAATAAGCACCATCATTTACTGTAAGAATTACAATATATTTGTATTGTCAAAGGTTTTTAAACCTTTATCAGAACAACACAACAGGTATGTATTATTTAACTAAAACTTTTATTCAGTAGAACATTATCTGTATATTATCTGTCAGAAAACTGCTGTGTATAATACATGTGGTGGTTGGTGTGCACACAGTTGGGTTTTTAAAAAAGATTTATATGCTGATTGAAAAAAAATTGTTTTGATGTTGTCTTTTGTTCTAGATTGATAGCACAAATTTCTGTCTTGTTTTCTTAAACAGTAACACTTTTAGAGTGAAGAAATCACCAAAGAGGACTCAGATTACTGAGCCGTCTGCTCAAGTAAGTTAAGACATGAGCGTACATTCACCTACAGTACACTCACACAGTCACTGCAGATGTTCATTCTGAAGATGGTCTGTTTCTCCCCTTCGCTGTCACCTCATATCATAACAGTGTTGTCCTGTGTGTTCTCCACTCTCGCCCTCCACTTCACACACACATAATCACCTGCAGGAGCACTCACCTGATGCCAATCCTGAGCCTTCACAAGATCACGCCACAGATGAGGAGAAACTGGCTTCCTCCACCAATCAGAAATGGACTAGACATGACATAGAATTGGAGCTGAACTCTGACCCCCAAGACTTCCCGCAGCCGACTGACTTTACAACTTTTGTCAACGAGAACAGTTTACCCACACAGAGTGATGGTGAGAGAGTGGAGGAGTCTCTTATTATGTTACTACATTATCTCTAAACATTAGTCATGAATTTTCTGTCCACAGTCCTGCATTACTTTACATAGATCGCTTGGAAGAGTAAGAAGAGGACTATGTCAAAATGCAAAATAAGAGTAATGGTTCTAAAAATTTAAAAACGTTTATTTTCTGTTGATTTTGGGGTAAAATGTTTTTGTGAGATTCTCCCATCAGATAACCCCTTGTGATACAAGTTTGCCTATAACCCCAAATGACCCAAAGCTGACCCGTTTTATTAGCCTTTGACCTACAGGGAACCATTTGCGCCCTAGGGCAGTTTCTGCCTGAGACTAACTGGGTCAGTTGTACAGAGGCAGATGATTTATAGTGCCACTCTCATATTGGTTCTGTCAGTCTGAACTGATGATCAGCATAGAAAGAATATTCTTTGAAAACCTTATATTATTATTAAGTCCTAACATAACCTTTATAAAACATTTGACCTGTCATATCTTCTCTCATTTTCTCTGATGTCTTTTCTGCAGTTACAGACTATGAGATTGAATACATGGAAGAGATTGGTTCCTCCGCACCTGTGAGTATCTACCTGAATCATAGACACACTAAACTTAGCGACATTTTCTAAAAAAGCAAAAGCAAGTGTGTGTGACTAATGTTAAATTACAGCTTTGTATTTATGTGAATACATGAATGTTTTTTACAGCCTCTCTCTGTGAAGAAACCATCACTTTATCTGAAGCTGGACTCTGTGACAGACAGTCCAACGAAGACTTCCAACATGCAAGATTCAGAGCCCAATTCTCCCTTCACTGGGTAAACCAAACACACACACACAAACTAACATCATATATTATTATTTGTATCATATATTGCTTAAAAAACAGTGAAATGACTTAAAATATTTTCTATTCAAACATGAAGTCTGTCTGTCAGTTAGCACCTGCTGCTAGACGACATAAATGCACCATTATGTTGACAAAAGTAAACAAACAGCAAAACCATGAAGATTATTTTAAAGGAATATATTTGTTAAGGTGGATTTTGGAGTACACAATTCTCTCAGAAAAAAGGTACAAAACTGTCACTGGGACGGTACACTTCTGTTACTTATTAAAAAATGTTTCTTGAAGTTACTGATACTTTTAAAGTATCAACTCTATTCCCATGGGGTCTTTAATATGTTTTTACTGTACTTTGGCAGTGTATTCCATGTGTTTAATTATGTTGTTCTGATGCTTCACAGGAGCTTTGAGGAGATGGAGGCTCAGATCTCGCAGGGGAAATCACTTGTGCTGCCACCACATGGTGCTCGTGACTCCATGGCCTCAGAGAAAAGCAGAAAGAGGGACCGTCAATCTCAGAATCGAACGCAGAGCAACGAGAGAGATGGAGCGGTAAGTGTAAACCAGTCAAACACTGAAAGATAGAATCAGCACCTTTAAGAGTGTGTTTATTTCATTAGCTCAGATAACGTAGAGCTCATAGTCAAAATGCAAGAAAACCACCACAAATGTGTGAAGATAGGGTTATTTTTATTTTGTTAATACTAATGATTGCACAGCTTATCTGATGCATTTACAATGCTACACATTTTTGTTTTCAGTCTTAAAGGGACAGTGCATCCTAAATAAATACATAAATTCTGTCATTATTTACTCACCCCCATGGTATTTCAAAAACGTATGCTGTAATTTTTCAGTTTAACACAGAAGGAATCATTTTGACCAATGTACACTCCTCTTTTTTATATAACTGTCTGTTTTCCAATCATAACAATAGTAAATAATGACAGAATTTTTTTTTGAGTGAACTCTCCCTTTAAGACAATTATTTTGCTAGGCATGCAGCTTACTCAGGGTCTCCCCACCTGAATCAGTACCGCAGACTGTTTATTCATAAGCTTTGTAAATCCATCATAGAAGTGTTAGGATGCACTAGGCTAAATACGAGCTTGCCCTGCCTCACTGACACCAAGACACCTCCTACTCCTCTTGTCCCTCTTCTGCTCTCGGTCCCAATGCAGTCCCCCATCCAGGGCCCCATGGATCCCTCAGATCTGCCCCTCTTAGACAGGCTGTCTGATTCACCTGCCCCTCTCAGCTACTTGGAGCCTGATCTGGCAGAGACCAACCCCACTGTCTTCGCTCAAAAACTGCAGGTGTGTAGAGAGAAGCCTACCAGCCAACTATATCTTCTTCCCTGGACCTTTGTGTGTGTGTGAGAGTGCGTGTCTTCATTCAGCTGTGCTTCACTGTGTGCTTGTTTGTCATGTACCTTGTCTGCTTTGTGTTGTCTCTCATTTTTTGTTTGTCCCCTAGTGCTGGGGTCAGGAGATGTTAAAGGAATAGTTCAACCAAAAATGAAAATTCTTTCATATTTATTCATCCTCAAGCTCCGAAATGAGTAAAAAGCACTATAAAAGTACACTACTATTCAAAAGTTTGGGGGAATGATTTAAAAAAAAAAAGAAGAAATTAATACTTTTATTCAGCAATGATGCATTATATTGATCAAAAGTGATTGACTTTTACATTGTTGCAAATTTTATTTTTAATAAATGCTGTTCTTTTGAACTTTCCATTCATTAAAGAATCCTAAAAAAAAATCATGGTTTCCACAAAAATACTATGCAGCAAAATTTATCATCATAAAAAATGTTTTTTGAAGGATCATGTGACACTGAAAACTGAAGTAATAGCTTGCCATCAGAGGAATAAATGAAGTAAAAAAATTAATATATTACAATACAAAAAAAAGTTACTTAAATTGTAATAATATTTCACAATATACAGTAGCTGTTTTTAGGAGGGAGCACAAGAGACTTCTTTCAAAAACATTTAAAAAAATCTTAATGTCTGCAAATAATTTAACTGTATTGTTTCAAGTCTTCTGAAGTTTGATAATTAGCATGGACAACTTTTATATTGCTGTTATGGTGCTTTTTTTTTTTTAGAGCTCGACAGCCCCTGGTCCCTATTCACTGTTATCACAAGGTATATCTTCAGATATTCTGATAAATATCTCCACTTGTGTTCCACTGAAAGACCGAATTTTCAGTTTGGCTTATTTATCCCTTTAAAAAAATACATGCTAGTAATAAAACTCCTAGAAAGGGTCGATGGATCTCACCACATACACAACATTCACAGTAAATTGTGTATGAGTGTCTGTGTGTGTGGACAGTATATGTAAGTTTTTCCCCCTCAGGTTTAGTATTTGTGTGAGGCCAGTACAACACTAACCCCTCTTTTCCTCCTTACCCCATCCCTACTTCATGGGTCACTCCCCCTTTCCTCCCCTCAACCCTCCCTTGTGGGCCAGGAGGAGCTGGTGCTCGCAGCCCTGAGGATAGAGGCTCTACAGGTAGCCAAAACCATCTCTCAGAGCCCCACTTTGTCCACTGTGTCCCCTCAGGTACTGCGCTGAGCCAACCCACACCCGTGTGTGTGAGTGTGTGTGCATATGCAAGCACAAGTGTGTGTGTGTGTGTGATACCCCCTTTTGAACCGAGCCCCCTGACTGCACCCTTGGGTATGAGTGTGAATACCTACCCATAAACTACCTCACCATACTGTGGACGTGACATCTCACCCCTGGTACTTTAACCCGTCTCCCGATTGGTACTCCTTTTTCCCAATCCAACACCCTCTTGAGCAAAAGAGGTATGTTTCTCCCAGGGCTTTGTGACAATCCTGCATGTTCGCTTGGACTGGAGATCCATAGAAACAAAGGTCAATGTGACTTGGAAACTTACGCTGTATATAGATTCTATATTATTACATCAAATATGAATGGTTTGCAGATTTCATAATTTATATGCTTTTCCTAAGCAGAATGTTTATAGATGAATTCCTCTTCACATTCATGCTAGTTACTGGTTTCGATTTGTTACTAATTTACACTAACTCATTGGAAGGCAGTGGGCATACAGACCATCTGTATGCCTGGTTCGAGGCCACTGGCGTGGCTTCACATGAAGCTTAGCTCAGATCTGCTTTCAGTCATGTTGGATGAGTGACCGTCACATCTGTCTCAGCATTTGTTCAGGAAATGGAATAAACTAATCTCGTATACACGAACGTGCACACATACTACAACCCCTCTAACATGCCTCATATTCTTGCCACTCCATTCTCATGATGTTATCTTGCACGCTTCACAGTCTCGCCTCAAGAAGCCCAGCCCACGTCACTGGAATCTCAACGGTTCTCGCATGGCTAAAGTAAGAAGGACAGCAAATATCCCCTTTGAAGTCTAACTAGGTCTAGTCTATATATTCTAATCCCACTGTCCCTGTACCACCTTTATTAGACTAAACCACCATTAGTCAGAAAACTAGGTCTACAGACAAGAAACATCTCATCCTTCTCTTATCCTTTCTGTTCACTGAAAAAAAAGGAAAGAAAAAAAGAATTAACACACATCAATTCTAACCCATTTTTCTAACATTTAATTTGACCATCTATATATCTATTTCCTTTTTTTGTGTTTTAAAAAAAAATAATAGTTATGTTTTGTCTCACTCTGTCACACAGACAGATAGCAAACTCTGTCACAGGACGTCCCGTATTCCACAGGTATTTTTTCTGCCCCTGAATAATCTCTAGACTTCATTTCCAAAATAGAGTTGATCTTTAATGTATCAAAAGTATTTCTGGAATAGTACTGATACATTTTAGGATTATGGAGTGCTTTCATATATAAAAAGTAATGAGTAATGGAGTAATGAGGTTCAGTGATGACTAACCTGAATTGATGGTCTTCTTAAAATATTCAATATTTTAACATACATTATTAGATAACGCTCTTCCTGAAATAGTCTCACAGACACATTTCACATGCTGCTTCAGAAATTCTCCATGACATGTTCTTTATTTTACCTTTTCATTAGCAGTAATTTATCATTCATGGAATTACATGCACAGCTGCTCTGAAAGATAACAGGAATACATCACTGAACTATGTCTTGTCAATATTCATTTTTAAAGATTTTGTTTCTCATTTGCATTCAGAGTTATTCCTCAGCCTCATTTCTCACCCTCTGCTGACTGTGTTTATGATTGGTAATGATGAACATGGTGCTCTTTTTGAGTTGGATCACGCATTTGGGGAGTTTTTAGATTAGATTATGCAATGATTGTTGAGAAATGCAAAAGTTGGAGTCAAGAATAAAACTAGGCCTGTCGAGTCGAAGACCAAGACCTGTACAATTTATTAATTCTCATTATACTGCAAAGAAAAATAGCAAACTCACAAAAATGAAATGTGACTTTAATTTGGTTGGAAATAGGCTGAGATCTGGTCTGAGACTATTGCGATTATAAGACTCAGACACAGACACATTTCACATGCTGCTTCAGCCACATTCTCCATGACATGTTCTTTATTTTACCTTTTCATTAGCAGTAATTTATCATTCATGGAATTACATGCACAGCTGCTCTGAAAGATAACAGGAATACATCACTGAACTCTGTCTTGTCAATATTCATTTTTAAAGATTTTGTTTCTCATTTGCATTCAGAGTTATTCCTCAGCCTCATTTCTCACCCTCTGCTGACTGTGTTTATGATTGGTAATGATGAACATGGTGCTCTTTTTGAGTTGGATCACGCATTTGGGGAGTTTTTAGATTAGATTATGCAATGATTGTTGAGAAATGCAAAAGTTGGAGTCAAGAATAAAACTAGGCCTGTCGAGTCGAAGACCAAGACCTGTACAATTTATTAATTCTCATTATACTGCAAAGAAAAATAGCAAACTCACAAAAATGAAATGTGACTTTAATTTGGTTGGAAATAGGCTGAGATCTGGTCTGAGACTATTGCGATTATAAGACTCAGATCTAGGCCATGTCTAATGTACTGTATGTAGTCATAGGAGATCTGAGATCAACACTAAACTCTAAATTTGATAAAGCGTCATTTCAACATTTTGAATCAGGTTTTAATTTAAGTTTGTACCTCACGTATGACTATATGCCCCCTCCATGATCTGAGAGCAGCCCAATAATGCAGTAACTGGTATTAGGCATAAATTCTCCTTGCAGACCAAACATGTGGTGGGCATTCTGTATTTGTACCCTAACACATGACCCCCTACCTTGTATAAGAGTCAAACTCAATTAATCTCCTAATCCAGCCCTGTTAGGAAGAATTAATCAGCTCTAATCAGCAAGTGGGTTTAAGGTCTAAACATGACGATTATTCAGTAACTACACCCCATCACTGGCTATAAAGAGGCCTTCTGGAAACAATACACACCCTGGAAATGTACTGTAATTTAAGAACTTGCTTCTGAATCTTAAAACTGTTTTTTTTTTAAATAAATATTTTTGATATATATATTTATTATTTTTTTTTATATTTATTTAAAAAAATGTTTTAAATAAATATTTTTTAACATATAAATGTGTAATATTTATTTAAAAAAAATCAGTTTTAAGATTCAGAAGTAAGTTATTAAATTACAGTACATTTAATGACAGTACATTTGTGCTTTTGTTTGTGCCTTTGAAGCAGATATTCACAAAACATGTCTGTCTTTTCCTGTAGGACATATGCAAATATGGTGCTTATAATCATCTTTTACAGTCTTTTGTCTTTGTTGTAACTGGTTGCATTAACTACCCAGATAGTTTTTTTTAAGGATATTTTAGGATATTGTCTTTTTTTCCCCATGCAAAATGGATCATCCCAATGAAAATATAAGATCACCAACTTTGCACGTTATCTGATCTCTGAAAACTAACATAAGGATCAACCTGTACTCCTGCAGTCCTCATCTGACACAGCATTCTCTCTCTGATCCGGTCACAGCTGCAAACCTTTCATGACAAACAGCTTTCACATCCATCTCACATTGAAGATTGTCAATCATAGCATTCCAGCTGTATGCAGCGGGCCAGTCGCAAACTGCTGGAGGCTTTTGAACCCAAACTAAGAGCCTGCTCTCCATGGCATTATGGCTTTGCTGAGTAGAACCTGTAGATGATGTGCTGCCTCCCACCAAGACATGTGATGTAAATATTGTTTTACAGAAATAAACTCACAGCTTTTTAATGGTTTCTCCACAACTCTCTTCTCTGCAGCAGAGAGAAATGGCCTCACCGGGAGACAGCGGGGTTTCGAAGAGCTCCTTCTATTTACAATCAGGATATATTGAGGGGGAAAGCCCTCATCTGCCACGTGACATGGACCACTCTCTTGCCATCGCCCGAGAAGAGGTACATACTCATCCATTGCATGATTCCACACCACAATAAAAAGACTGTATCTTAGTCTCGTCATTTTACATTTTATGAAAGTTTACCTTGAGTTAAATCTGTAAATTTTATACAATAAATCTAAATAAAGTGGTTAAAGCTAAGTTAAAAACTTTCACAAGCTCTGGACAGTCATAGAAACTTTCCCATGCTGTGTTTAGTTTCAGCATCTGAGGGTTGATTAACTGGAGTGATGAGAAATTATTTTTCTTCTGTATTTCAGAAGATTTAAAGTCAACATGAAATGAAATTTCTCAATTTCTCATAATTCAGTTTTCTAGTGAAACAAGAGACTTCTCCAATGATTTGGTCTGCTTAAACCCCTTGCTTTCTTACGATTGACTGCAAGCTCACACTCATTATTGAGTGCAATGCCCACATCTCAAAATACAATCAACAACCGTTGGATAGAACCAAGTCTATGCCCTATGTTGTTTTTTTGGATAATCTGTTTTATTCATATGTACGTCACAAGAAAAGATCTGTCACTACTTCCATTTCAGACCATCACAGCCGATTTATGTGGTTGCATTTCCGCTGATTATTTGAAAATTTTCATGCTCATCATCTGCCGAACTTCTCAGATCATTGTTTATTAACCTCATAAATATGCAAATAATTATATTAACTAAGGATTTTTACAGTGTGAACCATGGCAAAGGACAACCCAGGTTTGCGTTAACCCAGAAGGACACTGGTTTATCAATTTCAAGGTTGTAAAGTGTGTGAAGTAATGCTCTTATTTCAGATTGTTGTGAAAGAGAAAGAAGCCATTGATTGGAAGAGAAAATACGAAGAGAGTAGACGGGAGGTGGAGGAGATGAGGTGGGTGTTCTCAAAGGACAGAGATTCCTGTGCCCTTGTGAGCTATGACGAGTGAAGCTTGCGTCTTTTGCCGACCCCATTTCTCCCATGACTTCATGTCTTCTCTATAAACTTCAAATCAATACACTGCAGATATACAGTATATGAATAAATAAACTTGTTTTTGAAAAGTTCCTTGCATCTGCATGTTAAATTACATATTCCTCAAAGTCACACAGCCTGTTTTATTTATTTAAAGCTAAATGGAAAACAGTATGCTTAAAAAGATCTGTTTTGATCAGAACGTGTAGTGTATATGCACCTTATTTGAATATTAACTTGATTTTTGCTTATTCTTTGCAGGAAGATAGTTATGGAGTATGAGAAGACTATTGCAGAGATGATTGGTGAGTCTTGATTACTAAATATGATTTCATCTTCTCCTGGGGATTTTTAATTTGTGTTTTGTGAACACTGTCAGGCACTTTTGGTTCTATTTATCTGGGCTTTTCTTCTGCTACACTGCTATAAATGAACAGGCACAGCCCTTACCCAGTCACGCCACACCAACACACATATGCAATAAGGTTTTGTTACTTTCTCATTTAACTTGCAGACAAATCTTTCGTGCCTCTGGACCCAAACACCGGTCAGTTACAAGCACAAGCCTTCATGTCTCCCTGGCCTGTATAATCCACTTGACTTCAGAAAACACAAACATGTTTCTGCTCAAAACATGTCCCTTACCAGGCTTCACCCACTGACAGATTAATCTAATTTCTTTGCCTGTCCAGTATTTACGTCCATGTAAACACTCTAGGCTGTGTGCTTTCTTACATTTTCAGATTGCGATATTGAGTGTCTGATATAACCATGACATTTTCTCTCTTTGTGCAAAGAAACAACCTTTTTTCATTCCTTTTTATATTCTTCATGATAAAATGCCATCCTTGATATTCTGCTTCCCAGCTGTATTGGTCATTTTATTTTCACTTTATTTTGTATCTTTGCTTATCATTCCTTTTTCCATGGTTCATTTTCTTGGACACTTTTCTGGCTCTCACCACCTACTTAATTTTATTCTAGGACACTTCATTAATTTCAAAATTCGTCTATGTTTCTGACACGCTTTTCTCTCTCACATGTCCCACCCTGCTGGCTTGACTTAATGCGGTCCCTTTTTTCTGTTTTGCTCCCTCCGTCCCCCATAAATATTTGATAAATCACTCAGGCATGCCTGGTAAGTAACAGCAACTCTTTATTTTCTTTATTTGTGTTGCATCCACCACATCTGATAGTTACAGACAGGGAGAGTTTTCTCTTACTATAACCTGATACGGTATCTCTCATTGTAGTATCATCTGGTTTTGCTCTGCTGGTCTTTTTGAAGACCTTTTCTCAAACATCAGCTCATCAGTGTTTAGGAAACTACTTTGATACTGTAGCTTTCCAAACAAGTTCATCATAATGTGAAGTTACCTAAATACAATTAAGCGCAACCAAGCTTGAAAAAAGTAACTACAACAGTAACATTTCTTTTTATCACTTTTAAAAAAGCTTAGTAACCATGAGACATTTTTTTCCAAGATTGTTTCAAAAGGACAGAATTTATTTGAAATATAAATATTTTGTCAATTTAATAGATCCTTGCTGAATAAAAGTATTAGATTCTTTAAAAAAAAAAATCATACTCCAAACTTTTAACCGGTACTGTACATTTAAGCTAAAGTAATAGAACTAGAATAAAACCTATATAATGGATTAGAAAGCATGATAGATTGATAGTATTTTTTTAAAGGTTGGGAAGGGAGTTTCACACAACTGAGTGATGATTCAGTTGAATCAGTGAATCAGTTTTTTTAAACCAGTTCATTAAAATGATTCATTTAGCAGACTTGCTACAATTTAATGAAATTTGTAACTGTAGATCTTTTTTAATACGTTTCCCTAAAAACGAATTAAGAAGTGCTGAGTAAGTCTTTCAAAGGTCTTCTCATCTCTCTCCATGTCTCCGTGGTTTGTCCATCTTTGAGTGTGTGGGTGTGTGTTGTCTGCATGCATCACAGAGATGCAGCATCAAACTGCATTTTCATTTGTCATTATCAACGATGTAGACCTGGTGTAGAGTATAATTTCATATCTGTACCCAGTACAGTACCCAGAGGAGCCTAACATCAACCTCTTCCGCATCCAAAAGCAAACTTGCACATCTATTTGATTGTATTGTGTGTCGTGTATTGTATTTCTAGTGTAAAATGAACTTAATGCATTTATGTTTTTGTGTATATGTCTCAGAGGGTGAACAGAGGGAGAAGACTCTGTCTCATCACACTATCCAGCAGTTGATCCTGGAGAAAGACCAGGCTTTGGCTGATCTCAACTCCGTGGAGAAATCTCTCGCTGACATGTTCCGTCGCTATGAAAAGATGAAAGATGTTTTGGAAGGCTTCCGCAAGGTAAGTCACTTTAAAAGTACAACACTGAAAATATTAGCGGAGTAATGCCTGCTGAAAAATAAAATAGATTAGTATAAAAATCTGATTTTTTAAAAAGATAGTATTTCACAATTTTAATGTATTTTTGATCATACTGTAAGAGAGATCTTTAAAAAAAACATTAAAAGGTTAACATTATTTTTTGGATTCTGTTTACAGAACAAAGAGATTGAGGAACTGACCAAAATTTGTGATGAACTGATTGCCAAGATGGGAAAGAGCTAGCCGTCCATTCGACAGAGTTCTGTCCATACCACAAAGGGACACTAGAACAATAACCGGACAAGATGGAGGGGCAAGATTAAAGTGTTCATTATTGTTTTTTCCTCTTTCTAATGGACAGAACAATGAACTAACCAAACAAAAAGAATTCACACTACTGAAGTCTTCACATAAACTGGAGTCCCTAGGACTGTGAGGACACGCTAGCTTCTGGCTGTAATTATTTTCAATGTGTTAATGTACACCACCTTACCTATGTTGAGGGTCTTGTGAAAGTACTCCCCATCAGTAGAGACTTTTTTGAGTGTCTGTATAGCTCTCTCTCTCTCTCTCTCTCTCTCTCACACACACACACACTAACACGCAGAGAGTATGTGTTTATAGTGAGTCTGAAGTTATGAGTGATGTTGCCATGACAACCACTGATGGAGCCGACTGTTAAACTGATTGCTGTGGTACCCTCTTCTTAACTTGAAAACAGAAATGACCAGAGAGAATATATATATAATATAAAACAGATGAATTAATCATTCAGTTGTGTCAAAGTGGTATTCATGATCATGAAAAAAATGCATGTTGTAGGCCTTGACGGTTTTGTAAATATGAAAATGACTTGAAAATAGTAAAGGAACATAACTGCAGATTTTGATACTGTTAGTTTGATCATCTTCCTTGTGTATCTTTGTAGATACTTGTTGTTCATTTGTTTCGTTGTCTTCTAGCAACACTGATGTGATTTTATTTTTGGATTTTATTTTGATATATAAATGAACCCACTTGTCACTGTCAGTGGTTCTGAGCTAATTTAATCTGAATGGTTTTGTCTCCGTCCTGTTATAGCTGATGTTTTAGACAAAAGAAGCTCTGTCATCTCTACAGGACATGCTTACAAAGTGCAATAAAAGATGGCAATACAGCTTCTGTTTATCTGACCCATATCACACAGACACAGTCAATATGCAAAATGTAAAGGCTGAATAACAATCACATTTACATTTATTCATTTAGCAGATGCTTTTAGCCTCCCACTAGGGCATTTGAAGAAAGCAATAATGTTGTTAATGAACAAACAATGAATCTTGCTGACATGATCCTACGTATGTGCATAAAAAGATGCATTAGTTAGCTGGCAGATGGGTCTTAAAATCACGCCAGACAGACTATATTAGTGCCAATTTCATGCTGGCACCGAACCAAACCGCCTGAGTGAGTGAAGAAAAAAAATGAGATGGTAGAAGTAGAATTTAAGAAAAAAAAAAGAAGTGTCCTTAAAATAAGGAAAAAATATAATTGTATTATATATAATAAAATTGCTTTCATTTTATTTTACCCCTTAAAGTGAAAAATAAATTACATATACAGTAGGAATTTAATAACAAAAAAAATAGGAAGTAGTTAATGTGGGAAGAATAACGAAGAAAAACAGAAGTTACATAATTATGCTGATCTATTAAGCTGATCTAATCATTCATTTGGAGTAAAGGTTTGGTTTTAGTTTCTCTTACCGCATGCACATATTCAAATAGCCTTTGCATCAACACTTTGATTGGTTGTGTTCACTGTTCTGCTGTGTCACAAAGAGAAATCATGTGAGTTTGGTCTCTGATGGAGGCATTAGTTGAATGAAATCTGTAGGGTGTATCAGACCCCTAGCTAGCATTCAGCACTGTATGGGTGGAGCACAGTAACCGATCCCTCATTCTGATTAGTCAAGATGGTGAGGATCCATTCAGATCTTAAGACCCAAGCACAGGCCTCAGTGGACAGGCTGGTAATCTGTGTGTCCTCACTGCCGTTGGGTATTAGCTCTCCGAAAGCAGGACTTAAGCTCAAAGGTTTTAAGAGCAAACAACCTGCTTTTCACTGTGCTAACCTGACAGCCACAGACCACCTGTAACATGAGTGCGCTCCATTTCTTCATGCTGCTGGGCCTGGGCCTCTTCCTCCTCGCTGCTCACAGTGAGTACTTCTCTGTTGTTGTTGTTTTTCTTCTTTTTTAGATTTTTCACTCCTGTCTTCTCAGTACTGCATGTGTGCCACACTCACTCACAGGTGCTTATTTGCTTTATAAACAAGACTTCTCAGTCTGGTGATTTTGCTTTTTCGGTGTCATTTTCATCATTTTTGTTTCATTTAGTTTCTCCAATTTCATTCTTTTGAGGCTTCATTATGACTGAGAATTTCTTGTTGGCCTTGAGGACGGTGTTAAAGGACTAACAGAAAATAATTGGTGCAATTCAATCCCTTAAACAGATTTGAGGGCTAAAAGAGTTTGAGGGCTAAAAGAGTCTTTATTTTTATTAGATTTCTGGACCAAAAAAAAAAATTACTGTGAACGCATCCCTGTGAAGTTTGAGAACCAAGTGCTAATTAAGTTTAGAAAAAAAAGTTTTTTTTAAATAAGAAAACCAAAATTACACATTGAGGCTAATATGCATATGTAGATAATTAAGTGTACAACTCAGGAGCTCAGGTAATTTATTTATATATATATTTTTTGCTCTTCCTTTTATAAATAAATGATCTCCCAACAAACTAAATTAATTTATTATAGTTAAAAGTATTCAAATATATTTGACAAATGACAGCTGAAATATTTCCAGTAAACATCAAGTATGGTCGTACTATAGTACAGAACTGTCTGCATATAATTGACAAATGGCAACTGAGGTCAGGCATAGAGAAACTGGAGATTGCTTGTTCTTTCTTTTTATGGATGTTTTGTGCAGATGATTTGTAACAACTTTATTTTTAACCTCTGTCAGAAGGTTTTTGGAGTAGGGAATAAAGGAGACAACAGCATTAATTCCAAACCAGTGATTTGTTTCAAAAATTCATATGTGTGTGTGTAGTTTTTGAAGGACAATAAATAATACCTTTAGTGACTTATGTGACATCATGGATTAGTATAAAATTAAACAGGGTGTTCTATACATTACTCATACTCTCAAACATTCTGAAAAATTAAATATTTACCATCTTCAGTGTTACACGAAAATCATTCCAATTAATTTTCTGATTTACTTCTCAAGAAACATTTCTTGTTATCAGTGTTGGAACTCTGAGACGCACCTTACATACAGGAAGTAACAGCTTAATGTATACATTTTAGGAGTTAAAGGATGACATTTTAGATAAATGCTTTGAAAAAGAATGTGACTTTCATGCTGGTGCTATACTTTAAAGGTTTACCTAATTTCAAACAGCCTGAAAAGCCTGCCAGTAAAATCATCTGTGAACTGAAGGTTTAGCTATCAAAGAGAGTGACTCAGATGCAGCAGAAGGATGTCTTTCGGGTGAGCTAACAGTGCTAAGACACATATAGCAGATCCTTTTAAAAGGAATGTCTGTTCCTGAAGGTGTTACAGTCATCGAGTTTATGTGTCTGATCTTGTTCGATTGAACTTCGAAGGATGTTTGTTGAAAAGAAAATTCACTTTTTAGGAAATGATAGCAAGAGGCATATGAAAAAGGCTTAGCCACAACATGCACTGCTGGGCATTTAAAACACTGACATGTTTCTCTGCTGTGCCTTCTGCTGGCTTCCCTGGGGTCTGTTAAACAAAAGCAAAAAAATATAGGATAAAACGACAGTGTTCTGTTTAGACTTCACAGAACAGTGAAGTTTAGATCAAGATCTGTAGATTAAGATCTTCAAAATATATTTTTTTCAAAATATGCTTCATCATGGAAATTGAAACAGAGTGCATTATTATATGTGTGCCATTATGAAGTACAGTAACATTTTCCTGTCTCCACACTAGAAATGAAATTGCATAAAATACATCAAGCTTTGTTTAGTCAAATGCATTGGATGTTTGCAATTATTATGTCACCGCATTATTTGCCTTGATTGTTGGCGCTATTGCATTGAGCCATGGTTCTCATCTGGACACAGAATATTTCCTTCCTTTCATTTAATCATTTATGCATTTATCTTTAATATCTGTAAGAAAAAGGTCAAAAAAGAGGCAAAATAAGTTTAAAAAATAAATAATTAAATAAAAACAGAATAAACTGTTTGGAGGTATCTTTTTAAATCATTGTTTTTCATCATGTTTGTTTAAAAACATTAAAATAAGAGAAATCCATGTGACAAAAATTGCATGAAATATTATCTATTTTCAGAGGATGTATCTGTTTTTATGTATTTAATTTTTATTATTACTTAATTCTTATTGACAATTTTTTTTAATTTTTAAATTTATTTTATTTATTGTTAATAATGACAAGAAAGCACATATTCCCAATGCATTGGTTGGGAGGGGGGGGGGGT
>NW_015505248.1:663016-666667 GCF_001515645.1 Sinocyclocheilus grahami | reverse complement strand
GTAAAATAATAAACAAAATAATTTATTATTATTATTATTATTGATAATACTACTACTAATAATAATAAATATATTTTATTCTCAAGTAACTTCATTATTATGTTTCATTTTTACTGGAAATCAAGACAAAGAAAAAGAACATTTATAAAAATTGATGGGTCAGTACTTACACTTTAGGCATTTTTTGTTGGGGATTTTAATGTTGAATTACTTTTGCCCCTTCTTTGTCTCTATTTAGGTGAGGCGCTGAAGTGTTACACCTGCATGGGCTCTACAGATGAAGACTGTAATCGCCAGGGCTCCAAAACATGTCCAAGCTACTCAGATGCATGTGCTGTTGTCCGTGGACATGGCAGTAAGTTTAATGGGTACATAGTTAATAGTTAATCTTCCTGCATGGATGGATGAGAGGAAACTGGGCAAGAACTTTTTTTTTTTATTTCCTTGGATGTGGGTGATAAATCACAGAGGGATAAATCTTTAGAAAAATCATTAATGACTGTATATGTGTGTGTGTGTTTTAAGGGGAGGCACTGGGTCAAGTTGGTGTTTAAGGAAGACAGACTGCTCTGTCTGGCTCCAGCTTAGAAATAGCAGGAGGTCTACAGCTTCCTTATGAGGATCAAGGCACATTAATATGTTATTACGCTCTCATGCCGTTCTTGTCTTTTTAGGTGGCGTAATGAAGTCGTGCTCATACAAATCCTTCTGCAGCCAGGCTAACAGCCAGGGCTACAGAGCTCCAGGGGTCAAAGTTCACTGCTGCTACTCTGATGACTGCAATGTGACAGGACACGCCACCAGAATAAGCCCAGGCTTCAGCTTCCTCCTGGGCCTTCTGCTATTCATCTGGCATCTGCTGTCAAACTAATGCTATACCCTAGACAAACTGACCTGGCTATTAAAGACCATTACCATTGTGGAACTCGGCGGAACTCTGTATACTCTGTGATTGTTCACATACATACCGATAAAATACAACACTGCAAATGTCAGCAAGTGTACTGCCATGGGATTGTGCATGCAATGCATATTAGGTTAATAAAGCACACACACACACACATACAGAACCTCTCATACACAGATTTTGTCTCATTTCTACTCTGCATAAAGCAAATGTATTTATTATCGTTTCAGACTTTCTAGGAATTCAAAAAACCAAAAGCCTTTCTATTCTGTAGGTCAAATGAACCTAAATGAACTCTATTAATGTGATAGTTCACACAAAAAGGAAACTCCCATTGCCATCATTTACTCACCCTCATGTCATTCTTAAAGCACAAAAGACGTTATCTAGCACAAAGTTAGCTGCTTTTTTTGTCAATAGCTATCCTTGGTAAAGATCTATTTTCATTGTAATGTAAGCATATTTTTTGGTGAAATATCTATTTAAAAGCCAATTTGTTGTAATGAACAAAGAGTTTGGTATAATGAAGAAAGAGATGTTTTAAGATAAGCCTCAAATGTGTTGTAAATGAATGTGTAGTTTAATTTTCATGTCTTTACATGGAAATGAACATGAAGATAACACTCTCTGGCTTGTTTGGCTTTTGTACTTGATTGTAAATAAACACTGCTTTTTCGTTATGGTTCAATGGGTGTTTATTTATTTATATCAATAGGATTCAGTCAGGAAACAATGAGCGTATTTGTTATTCATACACTTCTATAATTACTGAGAAAAGTATAATGCTACATAGCATTATAAAAATGATCAAACTTCTCCAGATCAGTCAGCAGATCTTATTTTGGAGAACATCTTATCTAATCATTATAGGCCTACTATCAGGAAGGTGAAATGTGTTTTTTATTTTCTGACCCCCCCCCCATTTAAAATGAATTGTTTGTTTTCCTTAAAGAATGGCTGGATGGACGAAGTGTTTCCCCCGACGTCCTCAAGTGCTTTACCTCTACCTAACGCAAGGTGCCGCTGTAAATTAACAAATCAGCAGAAATCAAGCTGTTAAACGACAGGGTCGCTGTTGGAGCCAGACAAGTTTCAGCCCACCCTGACCCCCTGAACCCCGGACCTGGTCAAGGTAGGCACGTCTAGAGGACGGATTGTTTGTACTCGCATTATATTTCGCAAGGTTTTGAGCTTAACCTCCTACAAACATGTTGAAGTTTACAAATAATAGGCTATTAATCGTCACGTGGTGCGGCGTGAAGAGTCCACATGGCATGTGTTGTGATTATTTATTGCTCACTGTGCGATGAATTTGAGAGTTTTGGCGTTTATGTATGATTAACGTTAATCCTTGTTTCTTTTGTTGACAATTAATAGTGGCCCAAAATTTCAAGCAAGCAAAATGAAGTGAAAAAACCGTGGTTCTCCAATGTCTATCCCAGAGTAGCCTATTTACCAGAGTAGTAAATAGTTTAACTATTTATTTTTTATTACAATGAAAACACTTTATTATTATTTTTTGTACTTTTTTTTATTGTTGTCAGTACACTCACTTTGGCTATTGGAGATTTTATTTTTCATTAAGTCTTGTTGGTCATTAAGTCAAAGTGGGACATGAGGTTATTTAAGCTGTAATTTAAATCTTGCCCATTCTGTCTGTTGCCATTTCCGTTATGATAGTGCTTTTCTTTTATTTCTCTTCACTTCTGCATTGAATAAACCTTCGCTCTTCTCTCATTCCCTCTGCTGAGTCTTTCTTTTGACAGACAGGTGTGATAGTGTGAACGAGCTGCCCCAGAAGAGGATAAAGAATGACCCCAAACTGTGATGCTCCAGGGCCATTCCACTGGGTGCTTTGCTTAGCTTGTATCAGTCCTCATCAGCTTTATTTGGAGATTTCATTCTCACTTTTAGGAAGTCCTTAATAGTGCTGGGGATAAAGGTGCAGATCACAAAGCTAGAGAGGTTTGGGTAAAGGCAAGTGTGCATCAGTTTTTCAGCGATCTAGCCTAATTTTAAGGCTCCTGAAATGGCAATATGGGAGTTTTTTTCCATGAAAAGTTCTTCAGATGTTCTGATGTCTGTAACGTGTTCCAAACTTGCACTGAAATTTTATCATAGTAAAACAGAGAGATTTCTTTGAGCTTATAGGGAAAATGATATCCAAAAGTCTTTTTTTAAATTAAAATATGCTACTGCTTGCCATCTGTGGCATGTGTAAAGATCATTGCTATGGTGACCATCTAGGCAGAAATTGCTCATTTGATCATCCCTAGGTAGCTGCTCAAGTTTAATCCATTTCCACCTAGGGACACTATTACTGTAAATCCCATTTTCACTATGGAAAGCCTTAAGCCACATGTCATTTATTGGGATGCTGGAAACCAGACGATGTTCATTTTGATCTCCTAGAAAGTCTTGCCAGTACACGTTGCATGTTATATTTTGGTCCACACATGAACTGTATCATGATAGGTTCTCATAATTGCTTTTTGCAGACTACTAGAATTTTAAAAAGATGATGGATAACCTCATTCCTCCATGTCATGTGGGTTTGGTCCTCATTTTGTTTTCCTCCATTGAGGAGTACAATCTTTTGGTCCAAGGTGTAACATGTGTGTGGGTCAATGACATAGCATTAAGTTTGTATATTCATTTAGGGATTCATATACAGTGTATATATATATATATATATATATATATATATATATATATATATATATAACAGTTCATACATACAATCA
>NW_015505248.1:653416-662860 GCF_001515645.1 Sinocyclocheilus grahami | reverse complement strand
ATATATATACAGTGTATATATATATATATATATATATATATATATATATATATATATATATAATGCAGTTCATACCTGCAATCACTTAAATACACACATTCTATAATTAACTTGTTTTACATTTCTGAATTAAAATTCAAATAATGATTAATTGTACATATTCAAGGTCTATTTTTTTTATTTGACATTTACGATACATGACAGTTTTGGAGTTATTAAATTTAAACTTTCTTGAAAATGATATAAAAAGGTTTTCAAAGCCATATGAAACCAATATGAATAGTAACTTACATTTCTAAGAACTTTCCACATCTGTTTTAAACTAGATTTGAAAAGATTTTTTTTCCATTTTCCTGTTTACACTCTTCTACAATATGTCATTGACCCATAGGAAGGGCAACTCTGTGCTTTGAAGAAAGATCCCATTAAGCTGATCTTTTGAAAGCCAGGTGTGACATCAGAACAAAGAGAATTTGGGACATTATTTGACAGCTTTTTCTCTTCCCTCCATTCATTTACCATATAGTTATAGAGGTTGTAGAGTAGAGGTGTGACCTCGGCATCCTGGCCAAGTTTGCCCGTTGGCCTCTGATCATCATGGCCTCCTAACAATCCCCATATCTACTGATTGGCTTCATCACTCTGTCTCCTCTCCACCAATAAGCTGGTGTTTGGTGGGCGTTCTGGCGCAATATGGCTGCCGTCGCATCATCCAGGTGGATGCTGCACACTGGTGGTGGATGAGGAGATACCCCCTGACAATGTAAAGCGGTTTGAGTGCCTAGAAAAGCACTATATAAATGTAATGAATTATTATTATTATTATTATAGTTACTGAACAACAGCATGGCATGGGTCAAGTGTCAAATTTATATCCCACGAACTGAGTGGGGGCACTTACTTTAGTAGGCCGAATCAAATACTCTCGGGGCCTGATTGGGAGGGAACAAAAGTGTGTGGTGGAAAAGGGAGCATGTGAGATGAAATTTGTGGAAATTTTCTTTTTTACAGTTTAGTTTTTGTTGGTTTTCACTAACTAAATTTTTCATTGTCAATTTTTTAAATAGGTTTTTATTTTAATTTGAGGGTTTTAGGGTTCTCTAAAGTTTAAAGTTTTTTGAAAACCATGCATCAAAAACTAAACTAAAATTAATTTGTGCTCATTTGTATTTCATTTCAGTTAGTTTAGGAGACGATTGGGCATTGTTTTAATTTTAGTTTATTCTTTTTCACCAGTTATGCTAGTTTGTATTTTTGTAGCTTCACACTTATGTTAGTGTGTCAATAATCATAGTAATGCTGCTCAAAAGAATGAAAATGACTAGATAAGCAGCAAGTGATTACCTTACAATCAGAGTCGTTTATGTGTTTTTGCCAGACAAAGCCTGCTGAAAAATTAGAATTACATGTAGAGGATGTATTTAGCCACTTTAGAGCACATAGAAGCACGGATCGAGGTGAGCCAAACTCCCAACCAAAGCCGAGTCACATCAGTAACCGCTGCGCCCTGGGGCAGGGGCAGGCTCAGTCAGCCATGCCAAGCAACTTGGATAATTAGTTTTGGAAACGAATATCAACTGATATAATTGAGCATTCTCCCCTAATGAAGATCCTCCATGTTGTCACTGGTGAGATGTTGATTGAAGGGAGGCGGAAGGGGAGGCCATGAAGGGGTGACAGAGCTGCGCTTCAATATAGACTGTCATGTATATATTATGTTCTCTTTGCCTTTATAGAAGTTCAGCATATTTCCTAAGATTCTGCGTTTGCTGTTTTCCTTTATGTATTCCAGATCTGGACTCGAAGGATAAAGGACTGCAGAGTAAAGCCAGAGAAAATAATGAGGGAGGAAAACGAGCGCTGTGCAGGTAAAGCCCAGCTCAGGAAGGGTGAATTGAAGGGGGAGGTGTTCGATTTAGTTGGAGCACCGGTCGTTTTGGGGTTTCAGTTGAGAGATGCAATGGGTTGAGGAGAAAGGGGTGAGCAAGTGGGGGAGAGAGAGAGGAGGTCACCGCGAAATCAGTGCAGGGGATAATAGGGGAGCAAATTGGTTTTGACAAGTTTGTGGATGTGGAAGTAATGCCATCCTTTAAAGAGAAGAGTGCAAATACAGGAATACCATGAGATAATAAAGGGAACAGGCTGGGAGGGGTGAGAGAGACGGGCCTCAGGCCAAAGTTCTCAGGCCTGTGCAGTCTGTACCCCGTGGCACTGGGCAAGAAGAGGGAGCCTGGCGCTACCAACAGACGGAGGCATGGCACAGCGGCTTCCAGATGCCATAATGCAGGAGGAACAGCTGGCCATGTTCTTAACTGTCCAACTGACTAGCCAACTTCTACATGACTCATCACTTGGACTAGAAATTAACTTTATTTGTGGCATTGTTGAAGCACAAGGCAAGATAGCATGCTGTTACCCATCGCACGATGCATTGAGCAGGTCATATCACTTGTCTTTTTCTTATCTTTTTCAATCGCAGCTTTTCTGGAACAGACAGAAGTGTATTTCGAGTCCAAACTCAGATTAGCGGAGGCCAACGAAAACTGCAGGACATAAGGGAGCTTTAGACTGCTGGCATTTGCAGTACTGAAAACTGCAGAGTGGAGCTTAAGCCTCTCAGAACTATTTATAGGTCTTTCAGAAAAGTATTTTGCATAAAAACACTCACATCCGAGGTCTTTGTTAGCAAGCTGATTCACACTTATTTCAAGTAAGCTCTTGGGCGTATTAAACTAATATGAAGTGCAGGCATAGACATTTCATATTGGATAAATGAAAAATATGCTTTGTATTGGATAAATGAAAAAGAAACTTCACGTTTCTCCTTTTACAGCGAAGCGAATGAACAAACGTCTTATTTGCACACAATCAATTGACTGCCATTCTCATAAAACATTTGATCAAACCTGTATGATTTTCTTTCTTCTGTGGAACACAAAAGATATTTTGAAGAATGTTGGGCTCCAAACAACAATTAGACTCCTTTAACTTATGATATAGGCAAGAGAAAATGTGTTCCAATGAAGAAAGTCAAACACATTTGGAACATGTGGGTGACTAAATAACGATTTTAGTGTGATTTATCCCTTAAAATCAGTCTCTGCAGGTCCCCATCCTCCGTTTAAGGACGTGAGTGCCGTTACCTTTAAACCCTCATTAAAAGTTTTCCTGACAGATGCGGTTTCACCCCGGGTTCTGCTCCGGCATGTTTACACCCTGTCTCCTTCCCACTCGGTTCATCCAGTAACTGCAGAGGGCTGGTAGACAATGACAGACCTTGGCAGACAGTTACGAGATGATATATTCAGACTCCTGTCATTAGTATGTATATGTCTATGATACGCTCCAACTCTTGGCTCTTATTCTTGCACAGGAAAGCCTACCATTCTGTTGGAATCATCTTATGCTCACACGCCTGTTGAGTGGGCCGACATTACACTTAATGAGAAACTGCCAATTTATAAGGACTTTCCTCACGTAACCATGATAAGGTGCAGCTATTGCTCAGATGGCACTTTGGAAGGGTCATATCTTCTGTTTCAAGAAGTAGTTCTGTAATTCAGAAACTGTATCTTTTCTTAATGTTTTGGAAACTAGGCTACAATTCAGAGGTTTCACCAAAACTCAAGGTATTTGTGATTGTAACATCATTTTTGCCTTACTTATTGAATGATAATTGAGAAGTATAAGAATCAAAATAATTTAAAACCATTATTTTTCTGCTTTTCAATATTTCATCTCTATAGTATTAATCCATTTCATACTTGAAACTTGTAACTTGCATTGTACTTTTGGATAAACACATGTAAAATTAATGTAATGCAAAGGAAAGTAGGGATGCACTGAGGTTAACATTTTGGGCAATACCAAAAGATGAAATTTAAGTGATCAGTAGTTGACATTAAAAATAGGGGGAAATTAGCATGCATTAAATATTTCATATCGGCTGATACTAATAGATAAATAATCTTTGATATCAGCCGATAACTCATATGGGACCGAGAGCCTTTTCTATACATAGATGAACTATGCCTAGGGCACCATCATCTAGTGATCAAAAATAAAATTATAGCTTATAATAAAATCAAATTAAAAAAGATGTAATTGTATAGCCTATTTTTTAAATGAATGACAGCATCTGCAAAATAACATGGCCAAAAGTTCGCTGTGGTATTTAATAATAATATAATGAAATAATATAATAATATAATAATTATCATCATCATCATATTATTCTAATCCAGTGGTTCTCAATTTCAGTTCTTGCGTACCACCGCTCTGCATATTTTGCATGTCTCTCTTAACACACCTGATCAGATAACATCAGATAACCAGCTCGTTAGAAAGAGCTCTATGCATGAACTGTGTTCTGATTGACATGGTCCCTACACAGTGTTCATTGCTCCCTACTTCCTGAGCACGGGAAATCCGTTAAAGTTTACTTCACTTCCGAACATTCATTCATGGATTTGTGCTACACCACAGCCTGTAGCGTCTGCACACACAGATGAAATTTACTAGTGTGAAATGTGACACAATATACCTCTGTAAATAAATACAATTTAAATTCATGTCTCACACACTTTAATGCCCTTTGAATGGAACATATACACTCCCTTCGAACTGGAATCATGGCGGAATATTCTGTAATGTTCACTTCACAGGGTGCTTACAGTCGAATAGAACAAACGTCCGAAATGATAAGAGATACATACAAAATGTGCAGAGCGGTGGTACATGAGGACTGGAATTGAGAGCAACTGTTCTAATCAAATGCACCATCTCAGTTGTATTACCATCTCCGTTGTATATGTATGAAATTGCATTAAACTTGAAAAAGTTGAAAACATACTGAGAATGTCATTAAAACTTTTATTTCATTTTCTAACTCAGAATACTCAGAAACTGTCCTGCTGATATCATGCATCCATCAAGGAAAGGATGAGGGAAGAAGAAGGGGGAATTGAATTGGGGAAATGACGCAGGTTGGATTTTAGCTGTTGGAGCTTGTACTAACCACTAGGCCATAGCTCTCACGACAGCATGAAGCATGTCCTAAAAATGTTATATATATATATATATATAATGTGGGCCACCATCTAATTATTTAACCACCAATCTTGATGTGTTCTTGATGTTCACAAACACTCTTGAATGCCTGAGGCTTATGCATTCAAAATTGTAATGAAAAAGTTTGAGAGTTAAAGGGGACATATGGTGTTGCTAAAAAGAACATTATTTGGTGTAATGAAATGTGACACAATATACCTCTGTAAATAAATACAATTTAAATTCATGTCTCACACACTTTAATGCCCTTTGAATGGAACATATACACTCCCTTCGAACTGGAATCATGGCGGAATATTCTGTAATGTTCACTTCACAGGGTGCTTACAGTCGAATAGAACAAACGTCCGAAATGATAAGAGATACATACAAAATGTGCAGAGCGGTGGTACATGAGGACTGGAATTGAGAGCAACTGTTCTAATCAAATGCACCATCTCAGTTGTATTACCATCTCCGTTGTATATGTATGAAATTGCATTAAACTTGAAAAAGTTGAAAACATACTGAGAATGTCATTAAAACTTTTATTTCATTTTCTAACTCAGAATACTCAGAAACTGTCCTGCTGATATCATGCATCCATCAAGGAAAGGATGAGGGAAGAAGAAGGGGGAATTGAATTGGGGAAATGACGCAGGTTGGATTTTAGCTGTTGGAGCTTGTACTAACCACTAGGCCATAGCTCTCACAGTATGAGTTATTTTACAAAATAAAATGCATTTTAGGTTTGTCAAATAATTTTATGCCTGTCAAGCTGTGATGTTTTGGAAGTCATCACAAACTTGCTGTATAAATCCTGATCCTGACCTGTTGTCCATATCCGTACGTTCCATGTACCCCCATCCTCTGTGCCTTAATGGAACCCACTATGAAAGTAGCTACAAAACAATGAGAGGTCAACTTTAGGAGGGGGAAAGAGGAGATGAAAAAAAATTAAGACTGTGCTTCTTCTCTTACCCCTAATCCTCTGGCGCAGAGCAGTCACAGGTTTTGACAGAGCTCTGTAATGACCTAAGCTACTCTCTGTGGGGGAGGCAAGAGGGGTTGTAAGAGCCGTGCAAGAAGAGAGGGGAGAAAGGCATGTAGCCTGGATGAAGGGGGTCACAGGAGTCAGGGGAAGCATTCAGGATTCTCTCTGGTTTTGTGTTAATGCTCCAGTGCCACTAGGGGAAGCAGACACACACATTCGGAGTGACAGCTCCAGTCGTTCCATGTGTTGACCATCTGCCTTTGTGCTTCTATACAGCTTCAGCATCATTAACTGCATGACTCATTCAAGAAATTGCACATTTGTAATTTTAATTCAATTAGCACTCCATCTCGGTTCAGTGTTTTTTGTTTTGTTTTGTTTTTTGCCACATCAACTTGTGAAAAGTCTGTGCGATCCTTCCTGTCTTCTCAGGATGTGGTGTCATTTTCTCAAGACTGTTTTTAATGTGCACAATTTTAATCGTCTCACTCGCCTCTAGTCACTGGACAAAGCTGATGTGTGTAACCAAGGTGATGGGTGCATTCGATGCGCTTGTGTTTTTAAAACAGTCTCTGTATTGACGACAGATCTGTAAAATCACAGACACTTTAGTGCATTTGTGCGTCCCATGTTTCACACAACAGCTGTTTCACACAGAGAAATACAAGTCATACAATCTTTTGAGAACAAATCATTTGAGACATTAAGCTAAATAATGGTAAGATGTGCACAAGCACGTTTAGGAAAAAATTAAATAAAATAGCAAACCAGATTGCATTTTTAAAGTGGTTGGTAAAAAGGTATAGGGCTTTTACACACAGTTGCTATCAGATTCATTGAATAAATTTAAGTTATATTTTTATTATTTATTTTTATTTATTATTTTTTTATCATTGTTATTATTAATTATATTACCGGTAATAAAAAATTCAAAACTTATTTATGCAGAAATTTTGCTGACAAGGTCAGTAAATATATTTTTGACATCATAATGAAATATAAGTTGTGGATTGGTACCAAACAATAGTTATTTCACAATAACTGTGTTGTTAACTTATGTTTGATAGATCATTCTCTCATTGTATGTGCCGATAGTCTCTTTAGATCACTTGTTTTTAGTAATTCAAAATGTTTATTTATATTTTATAAGCTATAATCTAATCTTTCTGTAGGCAATATCACACAAGCAAGAGTGCTGTTCCAAATATATATATATAAAAAATCAAACTGCTGATATACAAAGTTTTGGCATGTTTGCAAATGTGATTATATGCTCCTTAACAGTTAATACTGAGTAACCTACATGTTATTGCCAGCTACTTTGTCTATTTTTGCTTTTCCAATGAAAAAGTCCCAGCAGAACATTGTGAATTTCAAGAATTAATCAGTTGAACGAATCAGTAAATGATTCAGTGACTTATTCATAAAGACACTTGTTTAGTAATTAGAATATTTAGTTTGCTTCCTTTTTCTTGTATGTACAGCTAAAGTAAGTTGTCTAAAACCGTTAAGCCAGTCTCTGAGGTCTTCAATAATGGCTACTCCATTAGTGTTTTTCCTAATGAGCTCTGCACAGGCATTAAAAGCCTGCCCCAAATGACCTGAGAAGCCAGACAGCGACAGAAATAACAACACCTCGATGGGAAATGCCTGTCAAAACCTATTTACATTTGTGTTCAAAAAGACCCTTTTCTAGCAGTTTAAGAAGACCATTTAAGACTCATGATTTCCCATCCAGTGCTAACGGGTAGAAAATTGTTCTCATATATGTATATTATATTTAAAGTCATGACGGGAGGGATGATTCATCACCCTGAAGACAGTCAGAGTGGAGGAGCAGAGTGCTGTTGGGTGCCATATTTTTGGCTAATTGGACAGCATGAAGCATGTCCTAAAAATGTTATATATATATATATATATAATGTGGGCCACCATCTAATTATTTAACCACCAATCTTGATGTGTTCTTGATGTTCACAAACACTCTTGAATGCCTGAGGCTTATGCATTCAAAATTGTAATGAAAAAGTTTGAGAGTTAAAGGGGACATATGGTGTTGCTAAAAAGAACATTATTTGGTGTAATGAAATGTGTTTATGCGGTTTAAGGTTCAAAAAACATGATTTTCCACATAATGTACATTATTGTTTCTCCTCTATGCCCCGCCTTTCTGAAACGCATTACCATACTGTGATGCCGTGTCTCGGAGCAACGAGACAAAACCAATAAAACCCATTATAAACGAGGCATTCGTTGCATCCAGTGAGGACATAATTACGGATTATAATGACTTATACTGTCTTTTTACGCGTAGCATTGCATTGCGCCGCATAAAAATAAAACCATGTCTGCATTTGTGATCGGAGAAATTACAAACAACAAGCGCTACTCTACACTGCTCAAAACTCGCGTTTGAATCATCAGTGGCAAATTCTTTAAATATGAAAACGTACTTATAGTCTGTGAGTCAGAACAGCCGGCATTGTAGTCTACTCTACCAGGATCAAGAAACAGTCCTCCATAAAATGTGCTGCACACATCTGAATATTTGGGTTGAACTGTTCTGGAACAGTGTTGTAAATACAACTTAACCACTGATTTCTAGTCGTGTCCTCTTTTGGAAGGCCAAACAAAGTAGTTTCGCTTTTGCAACGAAACACACAGCGTCTTCACAACATGGCGGCGGCAGTGGCAGCAACAAAAAAGCAACAAAACACCTTCTTTCTTTGAGTAAACATTTGGGCGGCGTTATGCAAATCTTTTAGGGATTTTATCTATTCACAAACAGCTTGTAACACTCCAAAGAGAAAGGAAAACTTGAAATCGCATCATACGACCCCTTTAAAGAAACAAATATATGGCTTATAATTGTAAAAAAAATAATTATAAATGATTTAATTACATTCTACTTTTTCACATTCCAAACATCAAGACAGACTCAAAGGTGAGGCCGCACTGTCTGTGCAGTGGAAATTAATTTCCACACTAATTCTATCAATAAATAAAAGCTGGGGTGTGTAAGTCTAGCACACACATGAAGGATCTGTGAACTCGCTCCGCTCACAGAATAAATGGCTCTCCACAGAATGCCATGTTTAAACCAGCCTTCAATCCAGATATGTGATGTTTTATTATTGTGTGAATCTGTAATTTGTTTGTGACTTATTTTATTTATATCTTTTTATTATTTATGTGGAGACGGGAAGTTAAAAGACAGCTTTTCAGTGAAAGATGCCTGCAGAATGGCATATATGATTCCTGAACAACACGTCAACATGGGGATTGTATTGCAAACCTGATTCATTGTTTTTGCAAACCTGATTCATTCTCCCTCCAATCTAGTATGCAATGCCCACTTTTTTCTTGTCTTTTCTTTTAATTAATAAAATCAGGTCTTACCC
>NW_015505248.1:650745-653406 GCF_001515645.1 Sinocyclocheilus grahami | reverse complement strand
TTATAATTGTAAAAAAAATAATTATAAATGATTTAATTACATTCTGCTTTTTCACATTCCAAACATCAAGACAGACTCAAAGGTGAGTCTGTGCAGTGGAAATTAATTTCCACACTAATTCTATCAATAAATAAAAGCTGGGGTGTGTAAGTCTAGCACACACATGAAGGATCTGTGAACTCGCTCCGCTCACAGAATAAATGGCTCTCCACAGAATGCCATGTTTAAACCAGCCTTCAATCCAGATATGTGATGTTTTATTATTGTGTGAATCTGTAATTTGTTTGTGACTTATTTTATTTATATCTTTTTATTATTTATGTGGAGACGAGAAGTTAAAAGACAGCTTTTCAGTGAAAGATGCCTGCAGAATGGCATATATAATTCCTGAACAACACGTCAACATGGGGATTGTATTGCAAACCTGATTCATTGTTTTTGCAAACCTGATTCATTCTCCCTCCAATCTAGTATGCAATGCCCACTTTTTTTCTTGTCTTTTCTTTTAATTAATAAAATCAGGTCTTACCCTAATATTTTCTTGTTACTTATCCTGGTTCACTCAGAAACTGTTCCTTTATAATTTTTGCTCTGTTGCTAAAACTGTAAACTAAAAAAAAAAAAAAACAATGACCTGCTGTACAATGAATCAGGTTTTGTCTATACCTCTATACATTTTGAACAATAAGAGCAGAGTAGTAGTATGTCCTGTTCTTTCACTTGTTTTGACATATTTCTCTCATATAGTCTCTTCCATCTCCTGTTACCACTACTTCTAACTTGAACACTTTCGGCAATGTTTGGATTAATGAACTCTTCTGTGAAGTTTTATATATATTAAGGATATAAGCTATTATTTTTCTCACTTGTGTTCTAATTTGTTAACCATGCTCAGGTTGCAATGAAATTACTACAGTATGCTGATCTTTCTACAAGACCACATTGTAAAATGCTAAATTCAGTTTAAAATTAATTTATATCTTTCATGAAATGCACAAATTGTGTATATTCTGTAGTCTTCCTCTTGAAAAATGATGTTATGGTTTAGGTTTTGTGGATAGTAGAATGGATTTTAGTGTCTGAGCCATTGAGGAAAACCTGTATTTGTCATAATTTATGTCACATGTGAAGCAAATGCAGTGCAGTCAATCAGATTATGATTATTTTAGGCTGCAGCTGAATGTCGTGTTTTAATTTGTTTCTGGGAGAGATAAGGAATAATGGACCATACAGGAAGCTTTTTGCTGGCACAAAACCATGACAACCCAGGTCTTAGTGGCAAGTCTGTCGTGTTTTTGGAGAAGCATCATGTATTCTTGCTGTTCATTGCACAAACAATAGCAATAATTGCAAAGTCTCAGTCACACTCACAGAACGAAGAGTAAAAAGGGAAGCTTTCAGTAGTTGGAGTTCAGTTCTGAATGTCACAGATTTCATACTGGCAAGCTTTTAAGTACTTCCTACAGTGCCATTAGTAGCACAAAAACATTTTGGTGAAATCATTCAAAGAGCATAACAAGACTGAAATATGGCCTTTAACGGCAGCAGTTATCAGCACTGGGCTTTGTGTGTCTATGGAAGCTTATGGCAACATGTCATTTTCGCTAAATCACTACTGCTATATTGCCATGACTGAAAGGAGTGTGTGACTCAGAAACTTGTGATAAAGTGAAAGCCGTTGAACTTTTGTCGGCTGCTATGCCTCTTAGTGAAATGGAGTGGCACCACAAATGCACTACAGTGAAAGATGAGAAAAGTTTCACGAGTTATATATGGCTCTGAAGGGCAGTGTTTATGCTTTAAATGGGTCGCCTGAGAGAGAGAATTTGTGTGTGTTGCATTCTTCTGAAAGAAAAAGGGAGGCTGTGGTAACTCTTAAGTCTTTGTATGCTTTGTGTGAGGAATACAAACTCAAGTTGTTTTTCACTGATAACCTTATGTTCCAATGAGCTGTTAACCACTGTGACCAGATCATTGGGTCACTGAGTTGAACTGGAAAATGAGCAGATGGCAAAATTTTGAATAGCAACTTAGGCTAAATTTCGGTGTTTTCAATGAAATTAGTACACTATTGTAGTACAATGTTATGAGTCCTGCTTATGCTTTAGTTATTCTATGATTTAGACATGCTTTAGTACGTTGCTACGGAAAGAGTGCATTCACAAAGTGAAACATTTTAACTAACATGCTAAAGTTGAATTCAGTGACACATTTGTGTAATTTTATGTAGATGTAAGTTGTAATGTTGCATTTATGTTGTACCTATATTTGAATAATCTCATATATATATATATATATGTAACTAAGTACATTTACTTGAGTATTGTACTTAAGTACACTTTTTGAGTAGCTGTACTTTACTTGAGTATTATTTTTTTCTGGGAACTTATGACTTTAACTTCACTACATTTGAAAGACAAATATTGTACTTTTCACTCCACTACATTTCTATCAAGGTCCTCGAAGTAGAAAGTCGTTACTATGTAGCAGCTTTGAAAGTCAGTGGGTGATTTTTTTTCTTCTCTAAAACGTGACTTTCAGTTTTTTCAGACAGTTTATCAGTAATCACTCTTGTAGGGCTACATGAAGTGATTTCCCAGCATTTTTTGAACACTGACCAGTTGCAAATGTGATATTTATTTACAACAATTCAATAATAAG
>NW_015505248.1:640515-650607 GCF_001515645.1 Sinocyclocheilus grahami | reverse complement strand
AGGTGTTGGACTGAAGCAGCACTGCACAGACCATTCTGTGTGTGACATCAAAGTACTGCGAGAGCGATTAGACAGCATTTAACATGTTTGCTTTGATGTCAAATAAGTCTTGCTCTTTAGCTTTTTTGTTAAAGCAGTGTTGCTGTTGTAAAGTTGTACAGCTACAGTTGTGTTGTTGGGTTTTAAAGCAGGTTTGATTTTTTTGTCTTCCTTATCACTCTGTATTTACAGGATTTCACTGTCCACTCTGTTCAAATGTGGATGAATGGCTACACATAGATGTGTGCACACACTGTCAGAACTGTGTGAGATCACTACCATCCTGCTTTTGTGGGGGTGGGTAGGTGTCTTCAATAATTTTTTTTGTTTAGTTTTTTTTCCCCATAGGTTTTTAACATTCTAAAAGCTCTTTATTCCAAATATACTACAAGCTAGTCAGTGTATTCAGCAGGTGTAATGTATTCTAAGTTGTTTCAGAAGTAGTGTAAGTATTACTACGTACAACAATAAAACAGTGCATTGACATAAAAAAGGAAATTTACTTTTGGTACTTAAGTACTTTTAAAAGCAAGTACTTCTGTACTTTTACTTAAGTAAAAATCTGTCTTTACAACTTTTACTTGTAATGGAGTAATGTTTGACCAGAAGTATCTGTACTTTCACTCAAGTAATGGAGTTGAGTACTTTGTCCGCCTCTGTATATATGTATAAGAATTGTTTTGGTGAGTTAATTAGGCCTAACCCGTTAGGCGCTAGCAAAGTGCTTCTGTTTACTGTTCAATTCACGCTTCAGCATCATGCAGCTCAAACTGGTCAATCTCTGACATTGACTGTGATCAGATTATTTGGAAAAAAATGTCATGGATGAATATTTACTGAGTAATCCACTATTTTGTAGAGGGGGTCAAAATGGAAATTTTCACCTGAGATTCAGAGTCAAATTAATGACAAAAATAGTGGATTTATCCATGACATTTAATATTTTGGCTTTTATCACTATACAGCATGTGTTTATCTTTCTTCAGAAAAAAATATTTGAGCCGGGGAAGTTTCTGCAATTTGATTAATTTGAAAATCTCTGACATTGACTGTGATCAGATTATTTGGAAAAAAATATCATGGATGAATATTTACTGAGTAATCCACTATTTTGTAGAGGGGGTCAAAATGGAAATTTTCACCTGAGATTCAGAGTCAAATTAATGACAAAAATAGTGGATTTATCCATGACATTTAATATTTTGGCTTTTATCACTATACAGCATGTGTTTATCTTTCTTCAGAAAAAAATATTTGAGCCGGGGAAGTTTCTGCAATTTGATTAATTTGACACGGAAACAGTCATATTCTTTCTTGATTTTTCTTCTTCAGAAATATTTAATTTTATTGTTGAAGTGTTATTGTCTCTTCCATCATATTATGCTCGAGTTTGTTTGAATTGCAATTGAATGATTAATATCATCATGGTGTGTATTTGTTTTTATAAAATCATAAAAACCTTTTGTTGAACCTCTTCATCATTAATTTTTGTGAAATGATTCACAGTGCTTGTAATATTTTTATGATCTTCTCATGATTCTGAAGAAAGTAAGTTATTTGAATGAAATCGAGTGACATGAGGGTGAGTAAATGATGACAGAATTTTAATTCTTCCCTTTAAACTATCCCTTTAAACGAAGCTCGAGAAGGAGGAAGCGAGAAAGCGAGTGGCCTTTATGGCCTTAGCCTGGGGTGGACATGGTCTGTAGTACATGTCTCCATGTCCCTAACTCCCATTTCGGCCCCCAGAGATGCGGTTAGGTCCCCCCTCTCGATCCACCGCTCGGCGCCCCTGGCCATGGCTGACTTTACAAGCAGCTGGCCGTGATGTGGAACAAAACACTGTGGAAAAGAAGGGGAAAAAAGTTCTACTCTTATCTCCTGTTTTTTTCTCTGCTGTCCCTTCCGAGATGGGGAAAGGGAGGGGTTGACCGATTTAGCAGCTGCTAGGTAATGCACTTAGAAAGTCATTTGTTAAAATCTAATTGATGGCTATACCTGCGCCTTCACTCACGGTGTCTGGGCAGGATGGTATTGAACTGCAGCAGATGCTGGCGGTCTGTTAGAGACCTCCACCCTAGTCAAGGTGCTCCAGCAGCACAGCACATCCACAAACACACACCAGAACATATGCACACTGCACATATGCTCACACACCTGGGTGACTTGACCATATAATTAGTTAGAAAATTAGCTACTGGCTCCATCAGTATTGAAATGCAACCGTGAATCATGTACTGTAGCCTGTGATCACTTTTTTTTTTATATGTTTAATCAAAGGTTTTTCAGGAATTCAGCCCTGGAACCCCCAGTGAGCAAACTAAAAAAGGAGTAAACTGAATATAAATATGATAGACAGACTGATAGATAAATAAATATTCAAGGCTTAAGTTATTATTATTTTTAAAATAAATTAAAAACAGTTGCGCTGCTTTATAATTTTGTGGAAACCATAATACTTTTAAAGCAAAACAAAAAACAGCAATTAATTTTAAAAAGCAACTTTTGTAGCAATATAAATGTCTATACTGTCCTTTTTCTCTATTTCATTTAATTTTACTTCACTTTACTTTATAAATTATTTGCTTGTGGCCCCATGCATGAATGTTCCCAGACCCCAGTTTAAAAACCCCTGCTTCAAATTTACATTATGTATGTTCTGTATGGTTCTGCTCTTACAAATTATCTATACGTTTATATTAGTTAATTCAATAGTTTTACTTTAGGTTAGTTAGTTTAACATTGAATTATTTTAGAGCATTTATTAATCTTGATTAATATTCATTCCTGCTAAAATTTACTTAAACACATTTCAAGTTAATATAATATTAACAAACATAAAATAATAATGTACAATAGTGTAGTTATAAGTGAACATTAAACAGACTGAACAAATGCTTTAAAAATTGCTCATTGTTTGTTAATGCTATTACAAATTGATCTTTATTAAGTGCAAATGTTACTTTGTTATTAAGTGTTTTTTATTTATTTATTCTTCTTACTTGGACTTCTTTCTAGTTATTATAATTTGTTACCAAGAAAATCTAGCTTTTTTGGGGGGGGGGGGCTGAGAGTCTGGGTGGAGATTCAGTAAAGTTAAAAGATCCCTAGAGGGACTACATCTCAGTTAATATCTTTTAGAAGACGGTGTCATTGAGCTCATAGCTTCATGGCTGTCACCTTTTGTGTGCTTCATTTGCACCTCTCAAGCTGATGGGCCAGGTCTGTACTACAGAGACATTACCTGATGATCAGAACAGCAGCTGTGTTCTCACTTAGCTCAGTTTGGGTTGTAGAGGTGCGCGTGTCGAGTGTGTGAGTTAACATTAGCAAGCCCATTTAAGCGAGGGTCTGGTGGCATCAAAATGCGCCCACGGTCTGCGGACTCCACCGTCGGGTATAGTGAAATCATTTCACATCAAAGCAATCACCAGCAGCGCCTGAGGTGCCGTTCTCACCAACAGAACTGTGACAAACCAGGCACCATCGCAGCGCACTCAATCTCTCCTCTCGCCTCCCAAAACCAGGCTGTCAACCCCGGTCACACATGCCTAGCATTAAACACATGCTCTAACACACACTCTCATGCAAGCAAACCCTCCCGTCTCTCTTCTATCAGCCCTACGGAGCGAATGGCTAATTACAAACCTTCCTCCAGGCAATCTGGAGGCTTGTGCCCACCTCAGAAGCCTCTGTGGCCTGCTGCTCCATGAGTCCGACTGCAGGGAGATGGAGAAATGGAACTGTCAGCCTGGGTGCTATGCTGACACTCCGGGTGCAAATAGGATGAAACTCTGCGCCGTCTCTTGGGAGGCTGTACACATAAAGTGTGTGTTATTGTGATGCTTGTGACTGCTGCATTTCAAGCAAAAATGAGTCAATGCATATTGCTGCAGCTTCGGTGACTCTTCCATCCCGTGACTGAGTCCTGTTATGCACCAATACACACACACAAATCGTGTTGGGGAGTAATTAGCTAAACTAAATTGTTTAGCAGCATGACTGCTGCTCACTATAGCTTTTTCAGCTTTGGTTAGCCTTTTTGTAATGTCAAATTAAATTTTACTTAAAACTGAGTGAGCTGAGGTATTCAAACACATTTTCTTCTCTATCGCTCCCATATATAGCAGTGGAATATTTGATTGATTTTAGTGAATTAGTTTGTCCTAAAGGGTCCTCTCTGTAGAGCTCTAAAGTTTGATGCATTTAAGTTAATTAGGTTATCCTAAATGGTTATTTTATGTATGTTGATTTGTTCAGAAAGTTATTTTAATGTACAGATAATGTACTATTTACAGTGTCCTTGCATGGCCTTTTTTTCCATAGCCGAAAGTTTACTTAATCACTAAAAGTGGCTTAGGTGTGTTACCGCTCTAATTTGGATTATTTATTCATTCAAAAACACTTATATTTGGGCTGAGAAACTTCGGCACTGAAAAATTAACAGTAAATAATATAATTGGATAGTTATATATTTAAAAATATATGGCCCTATTAAGTAGTTGCAATGTAGTTAGCCACTTTTTGTAAGTATTACCTTGTGATGTATAGCTAGCTATGTTTTCAGAAGTGGAGCTTGACTATAGCTTAACTATTTCCCATTATGTTTAGCTTGTAGCTTTACAGTTTCAAGGTAACTTCCCCAACACTGCGTACACCGACTACGCTATGCTACTTTTGTCTGCCATCAATCATGTACAACTGGGCTTCGGGAACCTCATTTTTAACAAGTGACCAATGGGACTCATTTAAATAGCTTTTACCAGAGGGAGACCAGCGGCAGAAGAGGATGATGAGACTCGGATGTAATGAACTGGCTTTGAATTAGTGCAGTTGCAAGCAGGTCAACTAGCATTCATATGCGCGAATGGTTGGAAGCAGAATATTCAAGCTGATTCAAACTGAGGGACACCTCGGAAAAAAAAAGAAATAATAATTATAAAAAAATTAGGCACTTGGCTGGAAGTGGAGCTTAATCTAATCTTTTTAATAGTGGTTTAAATGACTAGAGGCTCTTATTTACCTCTGGACAGCTGGTTTGACAGGTGCTGGCAGCAGTGCTACTCCTGCATAATCAGAGTCTGACTGGTTCAGTCACACTTTGGGTTTGCAGAGAGCGCTGTCAGACACTGCTATGGGCTGTCACCATGATTGTTTTTGTCAAACTAGACATTGCTAAGATTCCTGTATAATGATAAGCTCTTTGAAATCGCAGCATGCCTGTGTTGTCTGACAGGCAGACGTTATGGTCACTGCTGATTTTTGTACAGTCAAACGCATTTGTTAGCCTATATTTTGCAGGTGGGGGCTGTTGAGACAGACATCATTGATGTTATTTTAAACCATTAGTGTGAGTTTTTGAAACAGACTGGAAGTTTCTGACATAATGAGAGAGAAATTAGACAGCTAAGGTTGTCGTACAGCACCCTGGTCTCTTGCTCTTGGCACCGACTGTCATTAGGAGTCCAGAGAACCAGTTGTACCGCTGGTCATACGGTTATTAGCGCTCCTCTGATTACGTTTTCACATCATTCTTCATCATTCCTGTAGTTTTACCTCATGACTTCTGTCTTTTTTTTTCTCCGTCGCTTTGGTGAGGTATCATTAGCCATGCTGAACTACTGACTTCAGTTCTGTGATTGACAGCCGGGTCGAGTCGTCTGGAGGTTTTCGTATCTCACGTCGGCGTGCTACCTGCCGCTAATGGCAGCTTTCCCCAGACGAGGGCTCCTGAATTAGCATCTGCCAGCTTGGGAGCGGGTTTACGCTAATCAGCCTGGGATAGGGAGGAGAAGGAAAGGAAGATTTAAATTACATCTTTTGCAGTCAACAGGAGGGGCACATGAAATCAGGGTGTCTTGATATCTTATCAAAAGATTGGAAGGCTGGAGATCAGTTCTGACAGAACCCCGCACACCTCGGAGACTCCGCGAGCACATCACCAATTAGGATTCTTTAATGATTTCTTGTATTAATAATAAATGGCCCGGGTTTGGGGAGGGTGTGTGTCAGATACTGTATATGTGTGTGTGTGAGCACTGAACGTGTGTACTATGTGTGTATTACTTCATGTGTAAGGGGCTGAGTTTCATAATGGTGTCAGTGACAGTTTGTGGCATTTGTGGTTACCCCTCTGTCCTAATGCAAAAAGCTGTTAGAGGTCTCTAAGGAAACCGACTCCACATTGGGTTTCAGCTGGACATCTGAAGAGTAGAGGCTCGTGAACTGCTGAGGTGGATGCCGGGAAGCTGGGGCTGCTTCACGAAGACATTTTCCTGGAAAAAGGTGCCACAGCTGAAACTAGCTTTTGTTGTGACCTTACAGAAAACATTAATCACTTCTGCTGAACACCTGGTTGGCACCGTTGTTGGTGCGTTGTTATACTGTATTATTATTATTATTGTGATTAAAGACAAACACAGAGGCCCTAAATTAGAAAGACACACATATGGAGATGAGGAAAAGAAAATATTAAATACTTGTATGCGTTTTAGGGTTATATAAAAGGAAAATCATCTTTTAGAGTGTAATCTGCAAAAAAAGTAGGTCGACTCGGATCAGCAGATCCTTCAGAAAAAAACAACGGATCGGTCTGGAAAAGAATGTGATTGGGAAGCAGTATCCCTCAGAGACGAACATTGGTCATTTTAGCTCTTCCCTTCTTTTCTTTTTTTAGATTGGCTCTATAGATCACTCTGTGTTCAGCATTTAGTTAAGCATCTATCAATAGACTGGTGTCCATCCACATATTTTGTGATGATGTATATTAAAAAATGCTGAATGGAAATGCCAAGAAGCTATTTTAATTTCCAAAAAATTTGAACACTTTTTTTTTTTTAGCATAAAATTGTTAACAGAAGTTAATGAATTACATTTCATGAATTAAGCAATATTTGAATTGCATTTATTAATCTAGGTTCATATTAATTTCTACCTATGCTAATGCATTTTAACACTTCAAATTAAATTGAGCAAGGATGATAATGAACAATAGTGTAGTATACATTTATTTAGATTAATAATAATTACTTGGATTGCATTTTGCTTATACTTTTTTATACTTTACATGTTTATACTTTCGTTTTATTCTTTAAAAATTTTTTTTTATAAATGATATATTTACTATATACACTATACTTTATATTTTATACTTTTTATGCAGAAACTATGATGGAAAAATGTACAGAGTAAATTCCTAGTAGTAAATCATGTGACTTTGTCTCAGCAAGTCATAAGAAAACATTGATCTGGCCATTCTGAAATGCCAGAGCCAAAGCCTATTATCAAAATGACTGGCTGGTATGACTTCCTAGAAATGTCTGACATTCTGTCGCTCCCAGACATTTGCTGCCGATCACTAGCAAGCATTGTCCACTTTGTCAATTTCATTACGTTTTGTGGGCATCCACTAAACCGTAACCATAATTTATTGCATATATTAAACGAACCACAGTTGAATTTGCGCCAGTTTCCCCGGAAGTGACAAATTTGTTCTCCTGAACACATGGGATGGAGCTTTATTTACTAATTGTATTTGCAAATTTTTCTGAATAAATGAAAACCGCAACTCGAGAACACATTATTATTTACAATATTTTGTTTGCCATTCTCTCCTATTTGCATAACCGAAAGAAGATCACGCAAAGTCCCTACACTGAGAGGAATGATCTGGTTGGGTTGCCCTCTGGGTGATTTGTTTTTAACAAGAAGCGTTTCTGTGATGCGTGTATGTGGCCATGGTGTGTCGGCTTGCGGAGGCCACAGGATGAGGTGGTGTGATGTATTGAACAAGACTGACCTTGGGAAGGGTCTGGCTCTCACACCACAATGCTTTGACCCTGCTCTCTCCCTAATGTTGGCTGCCATCATAACGAGTCCACTGAAAAATGACTGGATGGTGCTCTCCTCCTTTGTCTCTGTAGATTCACGTTGCTTCCAGGTCTGCTGCATTTTTGCCATGTTTTGTTTGGTTGTGCAAACCTGCCTACATGTTCTGTCAGCTATTGTCAGCAGGTCATATAGCTGATAAACTGACACACAAATTAAGTTTTTCCAAAATACTCTGATTCCATCTGACATTCTTTCTGTTTTGGGTATGACAGAGTCATCCTATTTTCTCAGACTTGCATCCGGTTCCGTCAGCAGGTCATATAGCTGATAAACTGACACAAATTAAGTTTTTCCAAAATACTCTGATTCTATCTGACATTCTTTCTGTTTTGGGTATGACAGAGTCATCCTATTTTCTCAGACTTGCATCCGGTTCACTTTGCAGTGTCAGAGGAGCCAGCATCCCCTGAAGCGCCGCTGAGCATGGAAGCCTGCTTGGCAATTGGAGATAGTGGCCGTGTTACAGCAGGGGGTTCACAGAGTCAGCGGTCTGGAGGCTACTTTCATTATCAGTCTCTGTTTGAACATCCTTGGTTCCAACTTAATCTGTGCTTTCACAAATGCAGTTTTTAACACCACCACAGAGAACAAAGCAACATGCCTTGGGTTCTGTGACCTGCCTGGCTACAGCAGATGTTTGTGCAGTCCCTGCTCAACCGTAAACTAAAAGAGCTGGGAGAACAGCACAAAGGATATTTCTCATTGTTTACTAGTAAGTAGTCATTAAGGTGACCGTTTTATGAAAATGAATTTAGAGTATGCTTAAAGAAATAATTTATCCAAAAATAAATATTCTGTCATTATTCATGTAAGATTTATTTTTTATTTTTGGTCCTTTTTGGAGCTTGACATTTGTAGCTTCAACTGCAGTTGTATGGCAGCGATCAGTCTCGGTTTTATAATTCATTAAGCAAAACACTGGATTCTGTAAGAGTACTAATTTAGAAATATTCATGTTCATTCTAAACATACTGAACATCAATATTGCAGTATGTGAGACTTTGGTGTGCATTATCATCAGTATAGATTGTGACCGAGTGACACTGATTGAAACATTCACTGAAAGTTTCTGATAAAGGTAAAATAAGTCTAATTTATGGGTTACTTTGACAATTGATGTTTCCTGTAACATCTAACACAATAATTTATATGAAAATGCAAATGTCCAGACTATAAATCTAGTAAAGAAAAAAAAACATTGATTAGTATGGAAGTTAAAATTACACCCTTGTCTGGACAAGTAAGTGGCATTTTCAAAATAACTTTTGAATTGTCTAACCTCAAAAAGTTACGTCCTTACCATTGTGACAAATGATACCTGCCCTGCCTGTCAGGTTTCACTAATTGAGCCTTTTTAAAATCATTCGCTTGCAAAGCGAGCTTGAAATCCCCATGCTCAGAGCAAATTAGTTGTATAGATTGTGACCGAGTGACACTGATTGAAACATTCACTGAAAGTTTCTGATAAAGGTAAAATAAGTCTAATTTATGGGTTACTTTGACAATTGATGTTTCCTGTAACATCTAACACAATAATTTATATGAAAATGCAAATGTCCAGACTATAAATCTAGTAAAGAAAAAAAAACATTGATTAGTATGGAAGTTAAAATTACACCCTTGTCTGGACAAGTAAGTGGCATTTTCAAAATAACTTTTGAATTGTCTAACCTCAAAAAGTCTCCTTACCATTGTGACAAATGATACCTGCCCTGCCTGTCAGGTTTCACTAATTGAGCCTTTTTAAAATCATTCGCTTGCAAAGCGAGCTTGAAATCCCCATGCTCAGAGCAAATTAGTTGAGGTGTCTCCCCTCCTCAGCACATATTACCATTATGACAAGTTTTACCATCTTCGGTTTTTGCTTCCACAGTTAACACATATCTGCTGTATTTTTAACATTGGCATAAAATCTTAATGATGTGCTTATGTAATCACTTTTTGTGAGCTCAGCAGTGATTGCACTGACTTTTGGCTTCTGGCTGAGTTTCTTGTATATCTACTATACCATCTGATTCAGACATTATTTCATCTGGACTGTCTTCTGTCTTGACTGTTTCAAGACAGTGTTTTAAAAAGCACTACAGTTGAGTTTAGGGGTTTAGGTTTCAAACTGTCAAAGTGTTTTTTCTTTTTGTAAAATGATACTCACACTGATGGCTT
>NW_015505248.1:598177-640505 GCF_001515645.1 Sinocyclocheilus grahami | reverse complement strand
TTGAAAAATAAGCTAATTCTCTCTATTAAGTCAAATCTAAGTATGATTTGCTGGCAGTGGAGGCTACTGTTGTTGCAATGACGAATATAGCAGAGAACAGAGTGAATGTACGCCACAGAGACACAAGTGTCAGGTAATGGCTTCAGGGCTGTGATTCATAAAGATCTTTCCTTTGTTGATTTGGACATGCTCTCTGAAGGTAACATTTGTAGTGCCATTTTCACTTTTCACATTTGTATCATCCTCTTTAAAATGATAGTACAACTAGCATAAACTGTGTTTTTATTATAGGCAGAGGGTGAACCAACTCCAAGATAAAGCTTTGAGGCTCTCCATGTCTTAGATATTTTTAAACACATTTAAAATAGATTTCCTGCCATTTGGAGCTGTTCATTTCATACAAAAAAAAGTAAATACAAAATGTATTTTTTTTAAATATTTATATTTAAAATAAATGTTCTATGTACAAACTCAAGTGATAAAATAATATTATTTTATTACAATACATTAAAAAATTCTAAGACATATTTATAAGAAAAATATATTTTTGATATGATTTTTATTTGTTTATTTCTTCCCAATGAGCCAATCTATATGCAATTAATCTGGACTTTTAAGTGTTTTATTTCACAGCTGGATTATTGAAACTCGACATGCACAATGCTGCTGCATGACTTGTTTATTCATATTTCGCAACTTATGTTCATTTCATGCAACTCTTTTGACAGAAGTAGTAAGGTAGGTGTCATCTATAGAGATTTTAAGTGCAATACTGACCATTTAGCAGGTATGTTGTTCAGCTTTTAATGAGAAGACTGTGTTCTTGTTCCTTGGAGGTTTCTGTTTTTATGCTTGTGATTCTCTTCTTTGAAAGCAGTTTTTCAAAGAGGTGATAACTGCGGTGTGGGGGGAAAACTAATGATCTGCCCTGCCAACTCTCTGGACCTTGACTCATATAGCAGATGCAGTACAGGCTGCATTTTTTCTGCTGAACAGATGACATTGACTGTGGCTTTGTCTTAGCAGTCAGTTAATGTCTTAAGCCGCCTTTGCCTTTTATAGCTTTTTTTTTAATTAGCAGGAAATATACTGCTATAATGACAAAAAAGTGTGTGTAAATGTAATGCCATGTTTATGGTAGACGCTTGGTGAATTTTGAGAGAAGGTTTTTAAGGTCAGTTCCAAATACATATTTTGTATTTTGTTCCATCACATCCAAAAATACATAATTATCCTTTACATCTTTCTGTACACCCTAATTGTAATCATAATCATATATACTTTTATTAAAACACTCAGTTTATATCACTATCCTACCAGAACCAAGGCTCATCAAACTCCTGCTTTCACGTCAACTGCTTTTTCTGAAAGATTCGTGACCAGAAATTCATATTGATGATATATTCTGTTTTTTTGTTTGTTTGTTTTTTGTTGTAAAATAAGGCATTGTAAATTGTTTTATTGAGATGCTTAATGGAAAGAATGAGTGGAAATTGTATATAACTGTGAGTGTGATAATAAGTATGATAAACTTACTTTAGCTGTCAAAATTCTTGTGCTAATATTTATTGGAGCTTTGTTAAAAGAGTCAGGGTCAGCAACTTTATTTAAATAAATTAAAAAAGAAAAGAAAGAAAAAAATGGAACAAAACAAGACAAAAGGGCAAATAACTTAAAGCCCAGACTCCATGGTGTTGCTATGGTAAAAAGGATTTCATCAGAGCATGAGGGAGTTCTGCCTATATCAGTCCTTTTGCGTTGTTTTAATATTTCCCGTAATGCCACTTCATTTGGTTCACTAATCCACAACAATCTGTCCCCTCTCCTGCCACAATCATTTATTAACCCTTGTTTATTTTTATTCAGAATTAAAAGGAGTTAGTAGTTTGTGTTTGGTATTTTTGCAAATTAGCTCTAAATGTCAAAGTTTTACTCATCACGGTCAGTTTATATAATAATTTGAATAGATTTAAGGCAGCGTATATACAGACAAATAAGTAAGGAATACATTTAAGTAACACAGTTAGGCACAACAGTAAATAAAATATATGTGCAAATGTCATATTCAAAGTTTATAATAAACACAATAATGTTATTTAGTGATGAAGATATCATTAATACAGGTTTTTGTTGAAATTCCATGCAATAGTTGAATTCAAGGTTCAGTCGGGGAATTGAATTTGACACAAAGTTTCATTCTCATCCTCAATCAATGAAGACCACCAAACACATACATACTCGCTTTCTCTCTCACTCTCTCAACAGTCATTGATCCCTGAGGTGGTCTGTAGCCAGGCTAGATGAGAAATGATATCAGTGTCAGTTATTTTTACCCTGACTCTTTTTATAGCATGTCTTAATAAATCTTTGAGACCATCTTCAGGAGACCAAATGAGGGGGAATTCTTCATCACGGCTTTTAGACTATATGAATGATCACAAATTATTAAAGAATAATTGGGAAAGTCTGGCTATTTTAGTCAGTAGAGTGTTTGTCGGCTTTTCTCTTTAAGGATCACAGAGTTTCAGTTAAGAATTAGAATTTTGTAAAATTGATTTGCTTGTCTTAGAAGCAGTAAAATTGATCTGATTAGATAAACTGTTTTTGGATATTTTTACTGGGGAACAAGACAATGATTAATATTCAAAATAAAAATTACTTTCACTCGTCTGCTACCCTGAATACCATAATTATAATTTACATAAGTATATAAAACATCCTCCAATTGTTTGTCTATCGATTCCATACAATTCATACTCCATCAATACAAATTTTTGAGGGTGTGGAATGGATCATATCTCTGTGAAACCAGTGTAATAAAAGTGCTAATCAGCCAGGCAACCTTCTATTTTCCGTTATCTTAGAGCTGCTAATTAACAGTTATGAAAACTTATGAAAATAACATTTCCACCTACACTTGACGGCATATGGCAGTTCGTTTGCATAACAGCAAGTCAAAGCATGACCTTGATCTGAGAGTTGATCTGTGTCAAGTCACTGACACATAATGAACCTTAAGACATAAAATACCTGATGAGTTCTATATTAAGAGTCTTTGAGTGATTGTTTTAGCATGTTGAATGTGTGACTTATGTCATAAAAACATTTGGTGTGTTGCTTGTTAAACTACACAAAGAGTTAAGGTTTATGGTCATTTGGAGGGATAGTTCATTGAAAAATAAAAGTTAGGATGATATTTGTGGAGGAAAATTGTCAAACTCCAGTCTATTGTTTGAATGTTTTATTTAGCATTTTATTTAGCAAAAGATTGTGGATACTGTACAGTAGATACTCTTTCTAAACAGTAACTCAAAATGTCCTTAACATAGTTGAAACCTCTTTCTGCCTTTCTGTCTAAGTTCAACCTCATTTCAGCCTCTGTAAATGTCATTTTTGTCCAAGGAACTCAAAATGAGCTAAATAGTTGCTTTTTGCCCTACAATACAAGAGAGCAATCTGTGGGGAGGTATAAAATTAGTCAGTGCAACTATATTGCAAATCTTCTGAAGCCATTATAGAAGGAAGAGAGGAGTCATCTGTGCATAACTTCACTGGTTTTCACATTCAACGTGAACACACCAGGCATGAAAGTGTGAAAGCATTAAGTTTGAGTACTAGGGCACATAGCACAACTTTAACATTGCTCATTATGAAGCAATTGGTGCTCCAATAATGACAGCAGTTTGTGTGGAGTGCCAAAAACACCATATATTTGGAATATTCACATGAACAAAAACTATTAATCTTGAAAGTGTAAAGCTTGTTGACATCATTAGTGATTTTAACATTGCACAACACAGAAAAAAGTGTGTTGTGCAAAACACTATGTGTGTTCATGGTTTGTGAGACAGGCTGCGTGTAACTATAAATGCTACTAATGAAAAATCACTAAGCTGATACCATTTTTGGTCATAAATGAATGATTCATTATACAGTTTTTAAGCGGCAGTTATGTGAACTCCTGTTCTAATTCAGTAGCAAATTTATTTTGAGAGACTGAAGAGAGAACGCAAGGCAAAGAAAATGTTAATGAGGTGAAAGTAAAGAGTTAGTCTCAATGATACATCCAGAATTCACTATAATTGTGAGCTTTCAAAAAAATGATTTAAATCAACTTTATTTTGTGAATTTATTTAATTTGTGAATCTCCCACACAAGCTCTAGAGAGATGTGTACTATAAAATTCTAAGCCCACAAAATTGATATGATGAAGAAATAACTTTTAAGAAACATGTTCATGTGAGCTCATTTAAAGTTTGGAGCTCATTCTAAGCTTTTTTTAGAAAGTCATTTTGTGCATGATAAAATCATATCTGATTGATTAGGCAGTGTAGTCAATACAGTTTAATGGAAATTTTACATCTGTCCCATTATTATTTTAGAATGATGTATTTTGTAGTATGTATTAATAATTAAAATTTGTTTAATTTTTTTATATTTTCAATTTTCATTTTAGTTTTAGTAATTTTGTTTGTGAATCTCCCACACAAGCTCTATAGAGATCACTATATAATAAAAAAATATATATATATGGATAAAATTACTCATTATTTACTGTCTTTATTTATTATACACGGTAGTGAATGTCACAGTTCACTAAATGATGAACAAGATAAGAGTGAGTGTATTTAGACACAGCTCCAGATAAGATCACACATTTTATATGAGGTTACATACATGTAACTCCTCAAATGACAGATGTAAAAAAAGTTTAGAGATGAGTGTCAAGCAGTTTATCAACAAAATAAAAATTCCAACATGCCAAAAAAGTTCGTCATGCAAAGTTATATTGACTTTTAATGTATATTTAAAAAAATTATAATATTTTTTTATATTATTAAAAAAACCTTTGATTTCTTTTTAAAGTTTCGTACAATTTTCTGTGTTTTTAACACAGATGATGACTTTTCATGATCTATTGCAGGCAGCATTGATATATTATAACAGTATTTGACTAATAAAAAGCCATAGACACAACAACTCCAAAGGACTTTTGCTTGTGGATGACATTGTGCTTGTAATGAATCACAGAGCCACAGAATAAGAGATGGTGACACAAAAGTTAAACATACACATCAATGTTTATGTTCTTCTTATTAAAGGAGCATGTAGCCAAAGGCCCTATGCACTCTTGTTATCCTAGAAAGGACACGAGGATACAGGGAATGGGGAAAGAGAGAGAGAGAGCTTGAGGCTGAGAGGGTGGAAGCAATCAGAATCATGGGAAACTGTGCCAGCAGGGATATATTATAATAAGGGACTAAACTCAGGGTCATGAGCGATGTTCATGTGCGGCTGTGAGCATGACTGTAAACATTTCCCCTGAATGTCTTTACATGCATTTCAATATTCTGTTTTTGGAAGGACATGAGAACTAAAAATATATAAATAATAGGGTTGGGTGCCATTCAGAATTTAATTCAAAATACGTTTTAAATTGCAATTCAACTCCTACACGGCAAAATCCCCAGAGTTAAATCAACTCTGCTCAGAGTACATATTGTCCCAATCTACAGAGTGTTAAAGTAACACTGAAGCAGAGTTACCACATGTGATATGTTTTCATGTCTAAAAGCCTGAGCTGTAGTTGTTCATCTTCAACATTGTTAACAACGGGTTTTCTTTACTAATGCTCACTCATCAATTAATTAATTGCTTAATTATCCCATTAACTTTAACTCGGCTTCAGTGTTACTTTAACACTCTGTAGATTGGGACAGTATGTACTCTGAGCAGAGTTGATTTAACTCTGGGGATTTTGCTGTGTACATTTGAATTGAATTTGAATTGCAGTATCAAATAAACCAGAAACAGAATTTGAAATTCAACTTAAATTTAAGGATGTAGAATTTAAATAAATACATTTATATAATCCCCCAATAAGCATTTATTTATAACATAAAATAATTAGAACATTTTATCATTAAACAATTGTGAACTCAACCCTGGTACTGTAAATAATTATGTTTTCATTTTGGGTGCACTATGTCTTTAAATATTATTAAATTTTTCTTGGCACACTGTATGTTGCGGGCTTTGCACAGATAACAAATATCCCTAATGCAGAATATGATCCAGATATATTCCTCAGCAATGGATGGAAGAACTGTGCTGCAGGGTGTCGAAGGGGAATGAACATTATAATGAATCAGATGCTGAATGTATGAACCATGTGTGGGGATTTATTGTGCATGTAAGGTAAATAAATTCAGAGAATTCCAGTCCGACACTGCTGTCTGAGCTGCTAAATAGATAATAGGCAGTTATTTTATGCTACTGGTTTTTAAGTCCAATTAGAATTAAACAGCATTTGTCACCAGAGCTTAATGTAACTGGCTTCCATTGCTGGGATGGGTTAATAATAATAATAATAATAATAAATTATTATTATTATTATTATTACTATTTCACACTGATACGCAGCAGATGCTTTGCAGTCCCCAGTCAGATCTGATGCAGTGTAAAGTTTATGCCAATTTAAGCATGATTGGGAATCATACAGTACTGTGTTTAATCCATTTGACTGCATTATTTTTAAGATATTCTATGTATGTTTAACACTTTTTACTGTACATACTTCAGTTTCAATGTATCTTAAACAATAAGATATTAAAACATGTCAACCAAATGTGATCTTGAAATCACTTTTATATAGCAAGAGGGCAGATTTTTGAAAAGTAAATACATGGAAAAAGGTGATCTTTTCTCAGAGCCCAGTTCTTTAAACTGCTGAAGCACTCAATATTGGACTGACTGCGATATTGCTTGTTCTGGGAAGCGTGACTACAGTATTATGGGTTTCTTTGCACCTCATTTTCTATTACTTAATTAAGCAGCATGTAGTACTTTCAATGGTGATTTCTCAGGCTGAAACAACATTCCGTTTGTGTTTTAAAAGACACGAGAAGGACATTAACTCTTGTTTGATTGATTGTAGCTTTCAGTTGTTGCTCTTAGATCAGTGGCAATATCTTTGTCTCTGGTCTCGGATGGGATGTGCATGAGACAGTTAGCCGGGGTTAAAATTTTATTTTGGGTTTTACCAAGAGTTATTTATTTTTTTTATATATTTTTTTAATTACATTTATAATTTAATAATAATTTTATCATTTAAATTAATAATTAATAATTTTTATTTAGGCTGAAACAGAAAACTTTTTGAACCTATGGAGTTTTGAAGTGATGTTGCTGAGATTTTATTATTTAATTGTATGATTTATTTAAAAAAATTGAAGTAAGTGAATGTTAGTTGGTATATTAGATAAACAGAATATTTTTTAAACCTAGCTATTCCAGTTTTTCCTTTGTATATACATTTGCCTGACAACATATTATTTCATGCTTCGTGTTATTATTAGCATTACAGAGAGAAAGCAAATAGCTCTTGAGATTTGATTGTCTCACAAGGCTTTTGCAGAGCAGGTGCAGTTTTGAGCACCCCATCCAAATCCATCAAGAAAATCTCGAACTGCTCAGGTGTACATAATGTTAGGGAGAGCTGTGGTGGGACCTACCCTTTGATATAACCTAAAATCACACTTCAGTTACTTTTAATATCCCAATCACACCCTACCCAGATGGACATAATCACAGGCTGGTTTATTTTAACTGAAACCTGCCTTGCATTTTCGCTGTGTGCAGCTCTGAGATAAAGGATAAAGGATTGCCCCTTGTGCTGTGTCAGCCCAGTGACCCGTCAGCAATTTCAGATTGCCTTAATGTGAAAATCTCCTCATCTGCTTTAATTGCCACCTTACAGTGGGATATCTACAATTACTGCTGTATAGAGGGGCCGCTGGGGCTTAGACCCCACTGCTCGACTCAACACAAAACTCTATCTAGTTGTGTCGCTTACCTGGTTTAAGCATATATAAAGCATGATTAGGTTACTGTTTGCATACAGAATATAAAATAATGCTTTGAAATGTTAAGTGTTTTCCTTCAGATATTTATCAGTGCTAGACTATGATAATTTAAGTTCATATGTGGATAGTAAGATACATTTTTGAATGTTTTTTAGTCTCGATTCAAACTGCAAACTCACAAATGAGTTTGAAAGGCTGCGTCTGAAATCGGTGGTACTTTTCAATAAGTAATTACTTTGCGACTGTTAAAAAAAGTATGTTTGAAATAGTATGAATGTTGTCAGTTGCGTCACTTCACTGCCATTCACAAATCCTCTTCTGCGGCCTCATGTGATAAAGTGTCCATTATATACGAACTTCAGAATCTCTACAAAAAATCTGGATACTTTTTGCCTACTGTTTTATGAATACTATGAATTCAGAAATACTACTGTGTTCACGTACTGTTTTTCACCTATTACAGTATAGAGTGTTTTTTGAATCTTTTAGACTTATTAAATTTTTTTTGGCTAATCAGACATTCATGGCTCGCACTGTGTTCATTGCTGTGTGCAGGGAGTTATATCTTAGAAAATAAACGCATATTGATGCACACAAAACTGTTCAGACTAGGATTTAAATGATTGTCACACATTTTTATTTTTGTAAGATTTTAGTTGCAGTCTGTGTGTTTATAGTCATTTGGATAGTCTCTGTATGTGTCCCTCACAAGCAATATGAAAGTATGTATCGCAAATGTATTTTCCGAATCTGGGAACAGTCATAATGTTTAACAGCTGAGTATGGGCTTATAGCACATAATTTTCTAAGTATGCAAGCTGCAAATGGCCACACAGAGACTGTTATAGCTTATTTAACAGTGCCACTTTTGCCAGAGAGCAACTGAAAATTCTCAGCACAAGGTAAAATAACAATTTGTATTTTTTTTTCACTTTTAACCTGTCATCTCATCTGCCATCAACCCCCCCTTGTGACTGCAGAAACACCCACCTCCAATCCTGCCTACCAAACTTCTTACTGTGCCTTTATTTAATTGGGAGTTTGAAAAAGCCCAGTTTGTGTTAGAATTGGCATGCGAGATCTGATCTGGTAACAAATTGCATGCATACAAAAGCAATGAATTTCAATCACCTTTCCTGTCTTCTTTCCAGATTGGCTGTGTGTCAGATCGCTGCAACGGCCGTCCATACATTTCAAATGATGTGAATGTTCACGGGAGAATATTATTGATGAGTCCTTCATTACTCAATCAAAAAGAATACATAGTTTCATTTGCCCTGACAGAAAAAGAATGTGTAAAAGACAGTTCAGCAAAAGGGGGAAGTCTGTGCCTAATGGTTAGAGAGTCGGACTCATAACCCAAAGGTTGTGGGTTCGAGTCTCGTACCGGCAGGAATTGTAGGTGGGGGGAGTGAATGTACAGCGCTCTCTCCCACCTTCAATACCACGACTGAGGTGCCCTTGAGCAAGGCACCGAACCCCCAACTGCTCCCCGGGCGCCGGAGCATAAATGGCTGCCCACTGCTCCGGGTGTGTGTTCACGGTGTGTGTGTGTGTTCACTGCTGTGTGTGTGCACTTTGGATGGGTAAATGCAGAGCACTAATTCCGAGTATGGTCCACCATACTTGGCCACATGTCACGTCACTTTCGCTTTCACTTTTTCAAAAGCATTGGCACACCAGGCATCACTTTGAATGCTTTTTGAGTGTGTTATTTGGTTGCGCGTGTGCTTTAGTCCATTCAAGGTGACTGACGTACGATTTGAGTGGTCACAGTGTGCCGAAACAGATCTAATAGGTGAGAGAGAGAGCCATTAATCCCATAGTTCAGTGCGCTGTAGCTAATTGTCATAGTATAATTACGTCCATGGACAGGAATACAATTTTGTAGATATGGAGGATATAATGGGTTGGTTATTGAGGATATGAAACATTTATTCCACATGCCGCCTCACAACTTTTTTGCATTTTAAAAAGCAATAGGGGTCGGAAAACAAATGAAAAATAACTCAAAAGATGATATTCACACTGTGTGATCCACACTGTATATCACAAAGGGTGAAGTAGCTCACATGAAATGAGATATTATTATATATTGCAAACAAACCACCTACGCTTGCTTCCACCACAAACATGCAGTTTTCTCTGCCCAATGTCCATCCTGTGGGCCTTATTAGCTTTTATTAGCTCCACTGATTCAGGACAAATGATTGGACATCGAACGGCTGTGACATTAATGTGAGCTAAATCAAAGCACCGGCTGCAGCTGTCTTCCGTCAAGGAAGTGGATGTGTATCAGAAGTGTATCTCTCTCTCTCTTTTTTATTTTTTGTTGCTGGCCTGGTTACATCATTATTGAGTTTTTGCTGCTCGAAAGTCACACTCAAATATTAGCGTAACATTATGCATTCCAGTTCTCATTAATGCTTCATGCAAACAAGGGCTTTGATATCAAAACAAGCTTGTGATGAGGACAATTTGCTGTCAGGAAACTGTCATGCCACAGAATCCACCTAATGTGTGTGTACTTAGGAGCCATCAGCTGCGGATTGTTTACAGGAAGTGTTTATGTGTTTTGGTGAAATCCCCGAAGCAATATATTTTGACATTTTCCACAGAAAATGAAAATGAGAGAGAGCTCCTTTCAAGTTTTTTCGATTCTTTTCTTTTAAAGTGTTCTTCCGCAAAGCATACCCTGGGAGCCAGCCATCATCTTACTTGTGAAAACACTGTTTTTATTTATTCATGTCATGATGAGTGGATTTTGCAGTTTGTGCCACTTTGCATTTCTCACACCGTTTCATGCTGATGTGTCTCTGCAAACACAAGCACCAAAATGAGGCTTAATGCCCCTTTTCTCTCCTTGTCAGCCCCCTTAGTACCACAGTACGGCCAGTTCCCACTGTGTTAAAGCTGCCTGTAAGCTTTTAATATTTCTCCCTCTGTTTGCAGCTCCGGCTCTAATGGCTGACCCATGCTGCACTGTAGGGACCAAAGCTCAGAGGAAATCTGCCGCTCGGCTTTTAATGAGAGCGGATCAGATCAATCGCCTCTGCTTTTTTCTCTGTCAGCGTGACAATGGGCCTCAATAGAGATTAGCTTCTCTGCGGTGTCGCCAGAAATATGTGAGGACGTCTTGTTTACCCTGGCTGTGTTTTCCCCCCTCCCCATAGTTTCTTACTATTGCATTCTGTCTCTTCACAGACATATCAAATGGGCCTCCTCTTCTTCGGTCTCACTTTGGATTAAGCTTTCGATCGGGAATGTGTAAAGTTAAACATGCTTCTAGGGTTTTTTTCGTGGTTGGAGAGGCAAAGTCTATTCTTAAGCAGCTCTGCTATTTCGGTCTTGTATTTTTGACATTGCTTACTTTTAAAGGGATAGTTTGCCTAAAAATGTCTGTCATCATTTAGTCACCCTCATGTCTTTTGAAATCCGTTTGACTTTCATTTTTCTCGGTGGAACATGCATGGAGTTATCTGGGTCATTCTTTAATTGGAATGATGAATGAGAGGCAGAAGTCAGGAAATGCTAGCTATTCATTTAATAATATATTTTGTCTGAATATGCCTTAAAAATAATTTATAATGCTAGGTAAAATAAAATGTCTCTTAAAGTCACCATTAAACTCCGGGTATAGTGACAGATCTTTTTTTCTGTTTTGTGATGTACAGCCAAGTGAAAAGGATTATCGAAAAAGAAAAAAAATGTAGGGCGGGACTTGGCTCTATTTATTGGTTGTTGATTGGATGGATTTATATTTAAAAATGACAAGCTTAAAAAACAATCGTTCACAGTAAGTTCAATAATATTCATTTAGAAAATTGATATGGTGAGTTTCCATATTGGTGAGTCGACTTTGACATTGGTAACACTTTAAAATAAGGTTCCATTAGTTAATGTATTAACTAACGTGAACAAACAATAAACAATACTTTACAATATTTATTAATCTTTGTTAATTTTAGTTAATGAAAATACAGTTGGTCATTGTTAGTTTGTGTTAATTCACTGTGCATTAACTAATGTTAACAAGCGCAACGTTTGATTTTAATAATGCATTAGTTAATGTTGAAATTAACATGAACTAAGATTAATAAATGCTGTAGAAGTATTGTTCATGCTTAGTTCATGTTAACTAAAGTAGTTAACTAATGTTAACTAATGAACCTTATTGTAAAGTGTGTTACCCAAACATTTTACAAAAAGCACTTTATGACTTGTTTGGTAGCCTATTTAAAGTTTATTTTATATTGTTAAAGACTTCTCCAGAAGCTCAACCCAAGCTGCTCTTTTCCGTACAGAGGTGGTAGTCTTCAAATGAAAAGTGCATGGTTTTTATACATTTCTCAGTTTTAGCGCTTGAACCTAGCATGTTACGTCATTGCCAGTCTGACAAGCGGGTCTGCGATCAGTGCTGAGAATGGCTGCTGGACCGGATGGCTGCTTGCCTGTGCTGGATTAACTCCACCCCCATTCCCTGTCCTCCTGTCCTGTCTACCCCATTGTTTGTATGTATGTATGTATGGACAGGTGGATGGCTAATTTCGCTGGTACCTGTGATCAGTGACAATAAAGGGCTTATTGATTGATTGATCTTAATGAATGTTTTTTTAGCTAAAAATACGTAGCGATTTGTAAATTTTAAACGTTGAAATACGTCTAAATTGTAAGTTTTAGCATCAATAAAAACGTACAAAAATTTACAATTTGTGCTTGTAAATGTTACGTATTAATATAAATACAACAACAACAACAAAACAACAGTCCCTATGGTTGTATAACAGGTGCACTATGAAGGATTTAACCTTATTTATTGTCCTCATCTAAACTTTTCATCTCTGTTTGGCTTAAAAGAGCTGAAATATAACATCCACGGGGTTAGAAGAAGTTAATAAACCACTTTTCTTGAGAGAAAGCAATAATGACAGGCTTTGAGTGGGGTCTTTTTTTGCATTTGAGATGATCAAAGTATGGTTGAGTGAGGGCCGGGCTCAAAGAGAGGATTACAGAATGTGCAGTAGCAGGCCATGTAGAAAGGGTTTCAACCAAGCAGCATGTTACGAAATCTCTGTGAAACATATCGAGCTGTCATTCTGCTGGTGGTGATCTAATTTAATGCATTCTCTTCTGATCTCATACATAGCTAGGAATATCACATCAAAAAGCGTGCCTTGCTGCATATGCACAAATACTTACAATTTGTGTTCAGTCTACTTTTAAATAGAATATAACATTTATGTGAGCCATTTACTCACTTATAAATAATTGGTTGGCATTTAATAATTCAATTCAATAATTGAGTTGAACTTGCTTAAATTGTGGACAGTGGTTGCACACATTGGGCATACAGATATTTTGAAGAACTGGTTTTGTTGATAAAATGAAAGTCATATGGAATGGCTTAAGGGTGAGTGAATGGTGATATAATTTTCATTTTTGGGTGAACTATGCCATTAACTTTAAATTAAATGTGTAAATAGCAATATACCTTGTGTTTGTGTATAGTAGAAATCTCTAACTGAATTAAGTAAACCCCAATAAAACTAGATGTGTCAAAATAATGGCATACACTACCAGTTGGTAATAGCACGTTGTCATGTTAAATGTAATTTGTGACATTTAAATAGGTTGTGCACAATCAAATTAACAAAGTGTTCTTGAATTGTTGCATTAGCTCATATTACCTAAAGGGTTAGTTCACCCAAAAATGAAATTTCTGTCATCAGTTACTCACTTTCACATTGTTCCAAACCCACAGGACAATTGTTCATCTTCAAAACACAAATAAAGTTGTTCTTATTGAAACCTGAGAGATTTTTGTCCCTCCATTCAAAGTGCACACCACCAAAACTTTGATACTTCAAAAAGTTCCTAAGTAATCCATGTGAATCAAGTGGTTTAATCCAAGTCTTCTAAAAGGCCATAATTGTTTTATACGATGAACAGATTTCATTTAGTTAATTTTTCAATTTCAATCAAATTTTGATTTAGTTAACATTGATTAATAAACATACACAGAACACATGAAATTAAGCACATTTTAGTTTCCATTTACCATAGAAGAATCCTTGACTCATTTGGATTTCTTTCACAATCTTTTTTATGTACCATCATCAGTTTTGGTGGAATGGACTTTCACTGTGTAGGTACAGAAACCATTTCATTAAAATATCTTAAAATGTGTTTTGAAGATGAACTAAAGTCTTAAGGGTTTGGAAATGACATGAGAATGAGTAAATTATGACAGAATTTTAATTTTTGAGTGAACTATCCCTTAAGGGCCAATTGCACTAATAGCACAAAGTATTTTGCAGTGGCAGGAAAAGGACAAAAAAATTAATAAATAAAACTTCATAACCATGCTGCTAAAAATAGTGTATCTATATGTGTGTGTGTTAGTGATTGCGGAAGCTCTCGATGTGTCACTGCTGTAGTCTGTGTGGCTGTGAGTCTACTTTATTTACCGGTACTGACCTGCCTTTCCTCCAACAAACAGCTCTTTAATTACCCTACCCCATCGATTGCCACTATTTGCTCTGCCCTCTTCCCTGTGTCGTGCTGTCTGCCCTAATCAACATTCCTCAGCAGAACGGCAGAGCGCAGAGACAAGGCGTAACGCTGTACTGTCCCCAGCATGCTACAGTCGACTGGACCGTGTTTCTGTAGCTCTTGCACAATGCGATAGGTTCTAACAGTGTGAAACATTATGCTCAAGCTCACTGCAATACAATATTCCATTTGGATTTTAGGAATCAGATTATGACTTTGTCATCTAAAATGTGCATATAGAAATGCATTATGGCAGCCATTCGTGTCTCTGTAAAAAAAAAAAAAAACCAAAATGAATATTTTAATGTCATTAGTTAATTCGACCCAAGATATTCCCAATATTGCATTTCGCAGTCATTGCAAGTACATGAAGAATACACACAACTATAATTTGCTCACTGTCAGTTAGTTCAAGACATTACTCAGCTCATATTTAATTTGGTTTTGGCTGTTCTTAAGAGTAACTGCCTTTGAAATAAACTTTATATCAGACACCACAATTTTATTTTTGTTCTCTTTGCACATTATTATTTTAGCATGATTAATATTTCCTACCCTCATTTGCACTTACAGTAGCAGCCCTTTGGGAAAGATGGTATGCCCAGCTCTATTTTCAACGTTAATGTGGCGCATGAGCACTATAAGACCTCCTCCCCACCCCAAGTGGCTGTGATTTAAAATCATAAATTCATCATGTCACATCACAGAGTGAAATGTAAGTGAGTGAAAGAGGAGGACAGAGTAAAAGAAGAGAGGCTGTGCAGCATGAGCAGATCTGATGAAGGAATTGAAGCATCGTGGGGCTGAGTAAGGGGACAGGCAAGTTCGAGGTCTCTCTTTATGTGTGTATGTGTGCGTGTGTGTGTGTGTGTGTGTGTGTGTGTGAATGATGCACTGGCATAGTTAAAAGAAGAGTTAACCAAAAAATTAAAATGTTTTCGTTCTGACCTAGTATTATGTTCTTTCTTCCATGAAACATAAAATTCGATGATTTCCATATTGTAAAAGTGGATGGTCTTTAAACTTGTGGTCTGTTACACAAAACACGAAAACCAGCAGTGTTTGACATCAGTGACGAAGCGTTCAAATCTTATTTGAGCTTGTTTAATTCAGAAATGGCTCTTTAGAGCACTGCAGCAGGTTTGATGTCACTCACAGAAAATTGGTTATCATGGGTCACATAACCGGTTGAGAAGTTGTTTGAAGAACACTTTTGTGAAATTGTTATTTATTGTGCTTGGCATTGTGTAGGCTATATATAATGATCCAAAACCTCAAACATTCTGCCAAACATTTACTTTTATGTTCCGTAATCAATTTTCGTCAAAATCGTTTAAAGTTAACTCTCAGTCTCAGCAGTTACCCTGTTTTTTACATTTATAATATACTGACAACCTCCTTAAAAACACAGGTAGTAATGAGAAAGCCAGAAGACAAATCAAAGTTCATCACAAGTGGCTTTTCCAAGAGGAAAATAATAATATACAGTGGGGAAAAAAAGTATTTAGTCAGCCACCAATTGTGCAAGTTCTCCCACTTAAAAAGATGAGAGAGGCCTGTAATTTTCATCATAGGTATACCTCAACTATGAGAGACAAAATGAGAAAAAAAATCCAGAAAATCACATTGTAGGATTTTTAAAGAATTTATTTGCAAATTAAGGTGGAAAATAAGTATTTGGTCAATAACAAAATTTCATCTCAATACTTTGTTATAATATACCCTTTGTTGGCAATGACAGAGGTCAAACATTTTCTGTAAGTCTTCACAAGGTTTTCATATACAAAACACCATCATAACACACATGACATTCAAATATTGCAGTAAACATTAGTTTAACCACATATGATGTAATCTAAACCTAATGTGCATAAGAAAAGAACTAAGAAGAAACATAAAATGTGAAGTGTCTCACAGAGAATTCTGGGAATGTAAATATACGCTAAATATAACTCTAAATTACATGATTTGTATTGTTGTTTTTGTTTTTTCATTTTCCGAAAATTGTACATTTAACAGTATTTTACATGAAATGTCCAATTAAATTGATTACAGTTTTTCCCCATATATAGTAAGGGAATTTACCATTAACCAATTAACAAGTTTTTACACTAGCATTTTTTACAGTCTTTTGCCATTTAAATTACTATCTTTTTTTATAGTGTGGAAGAAAAACAATTGACCAATAGAACAACATGGCAGAAATGACAAAATGTTCATTTTTGGATGAACCGTTAATATTTCTTTCTAGTTCTTTCCTTGTTGTTTCCTTCTCATCTGTTCCTTACCTTTATCTGTGCTCTGTTCTCTCTTTCTTCTTGGACAGCAAGGGAGCACCAAGGGAGAAATAAGGAAGCATTTATGTGGAGTGATCTTTACTCATCCATCCTGAGGGGCCAGTGCTATGATGAAGGAATGAATAATGAATATATCAGATGAGGGAAAAAAGGATGAGGGAAAGAGGGCAAACATGATAAAGGGATATCCCAGACTGAATAATTATCTCCATACTCTCCCGTTTAGACTTGTCTAGGAGTCAGGCAGAGGTATTATAACAGGGCAAAGTCTGTCACTCTCTAAGAACATGCTTCACTTTTACTATTGTTGTTGTTTACTGTTGTATATCTGATATGAACATCTTTGCCTGAACACAACACTTTTACCTGCATACGTTATTGTATGAAAAACAAACTGATGCCAATAATACACTACCACTCAAATGTTTGGACACACTTTACTAAACTATTTTAAATTAGTAGAAAAACAACAGATGATTTTCAACCAGAAGACAAAACAGGCAGGAAATGCTCAGAATACCCAGGTTGCACTGCATGACGTTGACTGGGGTGAATGTCCAGAGTGAGCAGAGCTGGAATGATAAAGGGTTGTGAACAGTCTTAGTTTTTTTTTTATAGTTTTATAGATTTGTTTTGATTATTTTTCTGCATAAATGCCTAAAGCAGTTATATAAAAAAATACTTTTTTGTTTCCAAACTTTTCACTGGTAGTATAAGTATTGTAGACTTTCTTGTTATTAACTTTTCTTCACTGAGTTGTAAAACTACTCATATTATTTGCTTTCTTCTCTTGCTCATGTTGTCCTCAATGAAATTAATGAGTTCTGAGAGCAAAAAGATCTTCCTATTACTATTATTCATTACCCAACAGAACTCCACTTTCTTTTGGATCAAACATAGTGCATTTATGAGTATAGAGTTGTTTCATGCCAGCATCAGAAGATTAAAAAAATAAGGAACTTGAATGAATTCATTTTAATTTTTATTTCCTAAATTAGGTTTAACCTTCAATTTAACGACTGGATATGGATAGCCTACAATGACCTACAAAACAGCACTCACTTTTAGTGACTTACATTATGTTCTGCATTTAAGCACGTTTTGTTTTCTTTTGCTCAGGCAATGCCAATAATATGATCTATTTTAAGGTGGTCGACATTTTACTTTATCTTAATAAGAAAAATTTAAGCTTCCTAGCATGTGACCTTTTAAGGCCCCAAACCCCCAATGTTTTGATGTTGTTTTGGAAGGTTTTAAGTTTTAATTAAATGGGTTTAAGCTTTATTTAGGTGCCCCCCCCCAACCCCCCTATAATTCGCAGCCTACTAACAGCCACACACAAACACTTACTCTCAGAGTGACCCCATGATCGATCTGAAGTAATTGTGTCAATAACGAGTGCCTTTACCACTCTGTCTCCTCATGTACTTTATATTGCTGTGATGGATGTCGTCTGTAGTGTTTCTTTGTTAGTTTCTGGGAGCATGGCGGCAGCACTCATCAAGAAGCAGCATTTTTAGCCAACAAATGCATATGATTAATGTGGCTACAGATGCAATTCATCCTTGCCACCAACTCTTCTATGCTACATTACCAGGAATCCTGACAGGGCCATGTGCTAAGATGAATCTGTGCCATTCTTTCCATTGGGAATGAAAGTAATAGCTCAAAACAAGTCATACATGAGCTATAATGAAATCTAACAATCTGGAATATATTAATCACTTTTTCGCTCAAATCATGGACATTTTACCATTACATAGTTACATCAGTGCTGACGTGCCTTCTGGTTTTATAGCCAGGTTTCCAGCATTCATATTTCTTGTGCTCGTTCTCACTCAATCTTTGTTTCTTCGCTCTCTCTCTCTTTCTCCTGCTGTCTATGCAGAGCATGATCTAGTGCTCCAGGGAAAAGCTCTATCCAAAGTCCAGTCACACTGATGGCATTTTAATTATGTTCCTCAACCCATTAACTCAAATGTGATTGACTACCAACATCTATTGCATAAACAGACATACCCACATGTGAAAGAATTCCAAGTAATTAAAACATGTTCTAATCAAAGTACAAAGGCTAGAACACGCACTAATTGAACTGCTAGCAGCTTGGACTAACTGTAGTTCGATTAGCAATGTTTATCTGGCTATGCCTATACTCTTCAGATTGGTCTTACTTTAAACTTGCATTGCAAGTCAAAGTGTATCACTCACCTTCACTCTGAAGTAACTGCTGATGTCTATAATTTAGAGAGGGTCCGTTACCAATTAAGCTGTGCCCGATATTCAAGGCCCCCCCAGAAAGTCCTTCACTGTTGCAGTTGAAGTTGCAAGTTGAAGTTTGTGGCTGCTTGGGGCTCCTGAGCCACTAGGGGACCCTGTGGCAAGTTTGTTTTTGGCAATAATAAGCGTGAATCACAGAATTGGCAGAAAAATGTTACATGGCCATAATTGATGACTTTACTTCCAAAATGTAAACAGACATTTTGCAGAGCTAGGATGCACAGTCTTTGAATATTGCAGTGTAGCTGTTTAACTGTTCAAAAGGATAATATACTTCCACTTTGTAATGCTAAATGTAGTATTTACATTGTATTTATAGTTTAATTGCAATTTGTGAATGTGATGTATTTATATATATATTTCATATACATATATAAATATTTTTTTTTTATATATAAATATATGTTCATATTTAATTTGCTCCTGTTGAAGGTTGTATATTGTTCTTTATTTTTAACCTAATTTAACCTTGAAGTGGTAAAACTGAGTACTCTATATTCAGTGCAAGATATTAGCAAATTTTCATTTTGTCTGGGAGAAAACACAAGTAAACATTACTTCTTTTCTCAGCTTTCTCAAGCTGCAAATGACTTCTCATCCTGACAGACGGATGGAAATGATAATTACACAATATCCTAATTTATTGCTTATCATTTCCAGAGCCCCTGGTTAATTGGTTTGTTAGCATCAAGTCTTCAACCTCCTCTTATATAAATAGTTTTTAAAGTGTTTTAATGGTGATAAACACACGGAGATGCACTTTAAATATATATATATATATATATATATATATATATATATATGGCTCTGAGGGAAGCTCCTCTGAACCCCTTACCTCTACAGACATCCTCCCTTAAGAACACACACAATTGTGTTATTCCATTTCTCAAACCTTTGTCCCTTTCCTCAGTGGTGATGCTAAGTTTGAAGCTAAAACGCTAAAACTTTGTCACGCATGCTACGCCGAACGTTCCACACTGCAAAACAACAGCAAATACTAAGAAAAAACAGCTCTCATGTTTAGAACTGACAGTGACTTGCAATATGTATCAGCTCTGGAGCATTGGGGTGTCCTGTTCCATTGTACGGACGCATACACACACATACTGCATCTCCCCTAAATCTGCCGGAGAGGCCAGTTTTCTACCATTTTCTGAGATTAAACAACATCTCACTTGGTGATATGTGTCAAATAAATGTTTCAGCAGACAATAGAGTGCTCTTATTTATAAGAAAAATCGTTTTACCGTACTCCCTGCCCAATACAGGTTAGCAAGGTGAGATTGAGGGAGTTTACATGCCTCAGGGGGAGTGCGGTGTCTGTCTTCGATAAGGAGGACTTGTCCCCTCATCTCCATGCAGGTCTGGTGAAACATGGCTGCAGGCCAGGTCAGGGCACCCATTACCCATTAGAGGCATAAATCTTATCAAAAACCAAGCTGTCAAATGCCCATCAGCAGACATATCTAATGTTTTTGTTACTGTCTGGTGAACCTGGTTGTCTACAATCTGCATAGTGTCATGAGGTAATGTGGCCTGCAGCTCTGAGGGAAAAGCTTTACGCTCTGGGCTGGTTTGTTTCTTGTTTTTATATGCGGATACAGTAGGAAAGCAACAAGGCATATCCAGATTCTATATTGTTGCTACTTCCTAATTTCATTTCTATTGTTCTACTGTGAACTAATCATTGTTGTCATCTCTAAGCTACTTGAATTTGTTCTAGATTATAAAGGTGCGGTCACATTTACCTTTGTATGACTAAATTACTTAATTAAATTAATAAAAAAATGCATTCATATCAATAGGAATCTATGCACTCTGGAATTTTCATGTGAGGTACGTGTGAGCCTAAAAATAAACTATATGGATTTCACAATAGATTCAAGTTTGTTGAACTTATAATGCACAAATTCACCAAAGTTACACATATAAAGCTCCTTGGTTTGGAAGGGACCTTTGAAGCTTCATGCATCACTACACTATTGACAATGGCCAGCGGACCTATTCTTTGCTCACAAAATTTTGTCAACGTTTCTCTAATGCAGCCGCTACTTATGCTTATAATGAAAGACATTATGATTAGCCAGTATACCAATAGATGGTCAATATTACAAATTGTTGCTATTTTGTATAAAAATTAGTATATGGTTACTCTGTGGTGCTTTAGTAAATGCAGACATGACAACATTGTAATATACAATATAAAATATGAATAACTGCTCATTTTGAGAAGAAGATGTTGAGTGGTTCAGATGACTAAGCCCCTGTAATTATCATAATTAGACTTTAATTAGACTGCAAATAACTATATATTTATAATTATTTAAAACTATTCAATAAACTAATACTGATACATTTAAATAAGAATAATAAAAATGATAGTTCCAATATTTCATGCATTCCTACTTTTAATTCTTTGGATTGTTTGGGCAAGGTGTCTTCTTGCACAAAATACTATGAAATTATTGACTGAATTGGTTGCTGCCTTGGTTTTGGACACAGCCTCGGTGTGCAGGTGGTGTGGTTTTGATCTCTTGTTCATCCACCTGCCTTTGTGCTTTGGCTCATGTGAGTGACGTCTCATTCATGGCACTGTCATTTCCCAGTCCTTGTTCTTTTCCTTGACATGCCCTTGCCCTTGCTCTTTCTCCCCATATCCCCTTTTTATTAACTCTGTCACTTCCTGTCTGTTGGCCACATCCTTTCATCCCTATCAATATTCTTTGCTCTCTTCTTCTCTGTTTCCATAGAGATGGTTCATTGTCCTTTTGAGAGCAAGACACAAAGTCCTAAAGATCTTCTGCACTATTATATTCCTTGGCTTTTTTCTTCCCTTTCTCCATCCGTATCTCAGCCCTCGCTCTCTTTTTTCCATCCTTCTACCTTCCCCAAGACTATCTCTCCTCTGCCCCTCCCCTCTTGTGCTTTCTTTTTTTCATTTGCTCTTTTCTCTGTCAATGGACTGATTTCTTTTTATTCAGGAGCACAGCAAGATTAGGAGATATTGTATCATGGCCAAGACAGGCAAAGCTCTTTTCTGTCCCTGACATCTAATTAATGGTAATCCTTTAAGCTGCTGCTTGTAGAGCAGACCTCTTGGTCTCTGTCTCATTTGCAGTAACAGGAAAGAGAAGGGAGGAGTGTTTGGAAGTAGGGAGGGATTGAAATTTCTGTCTGCTCAGCATGTCCGATTGCTCGGCTTGTTTTGACAAAGGTGGTGTTTACGCTGGGCAAAGGTGTGGGTTTGTGCATGTTCACAAATGTTGGGTGATAAAGATTTGTTGTGCATTCATTCAGTATTCAACAAGCAATTTGGACTCTTTTCATTTCTCTGTGTATGTCCAAATATGCATATTTCCATCTTACACAGTATACAAGAAAGTATGGGAAAAAGTAGGGATGTCCAAATATTCATTATTCATGATAGCAGACATCTGTGAACATTTTGCCAAGATAAAAAGCCATCAGATTTGAGGAAGCTGAAATAAAAAAAAAATGAAAAAAAATGGACGAGAACTGTGATCCAAGAAGTTCTTTTCAAGTTTTTTTATACACTACTGCTAAAAGTCTGGGGTCGGTAAGAGTTTTTATTTTTTTCCAAAGAAGTCTCTTATGCTTACCATGGCTGTATTTATTTAATAAAAAGTACAGTAAAGACACTAATATTGTGAAATATTATTACAATTTAAAATAACTGTTTTCTATTTGAATATATTTTGAAATATAATTTATTCATGTGATGGAAAAGCTGAATTTTTTTCAGCAGCCTTTACTCCAGTCTTCAGTATCTCATGATCCTTCAGGAATCATTCTAAAATACATACAGTATTTGGTGCTGAAGAAACATTTCTTAGTATTATCAGTGTTGAAAACAGTTATGCTCCTTTTTTATTTGTGGAAACAGTGATAGTTTAATCAGGATTCTTTAATGAATAGAAAATTCAAAAGAACAGCATTTATGTGAAATAAAAAATTTTTGTAGTGTTATTTGTAAATGTACTTTTAATTTTTTGCATCCTTGCTAAATAAAATAATTTCTATAATTACAACTTTTTTTTTGGCTAAATAAAAAAAAAAGTAACCCCTTTTGTAGTGCATATTTTGAAAGTGCAAGAACTAGAATTGGGGCATAACAGTCTGGTTGTGGTAGCGAGTTGACATTAGAATTTACAACATTTGCACTTGGTCACACTCTTGCAAACAAGATTCACAATTTCAATAGGAGATAGCAATGCCAAGGATTTCAACGATGCCTACGATTTGAAGGGAAAGCAAAAACTTATAAAATGTGTACCTTGAATGCAAAGTAAGTCATTGTGGATAAAAGCGTCTGCTGATTGCAAAACTGTAAATGCAAATTCTTCCATTTAAATGAATTGAAACAGAAGTAAATAATCACTTTCAGCCCATGTTCATTTGTAAAGCAGTAAAACTCTTGTAAAGCTTATAAAACCCCTTCTCACATTTGTGGATAGCTCTCCCATTTTAGTTTCTCCTTTAAAGATGATTAATATGAAAATAGAGTCTTATTTACAACTGCAACATTCTCCTTCAGTCCTGAAGGAATATTTCCTCCTGCCATCATTGATATTGCAATGTTTTCTATTATTGCTCGAGCTTTGAAACCCTTGGCAATATTGTAGGGAGTAATTGTCCTCTCGAAAGATATAACAGCAAAATAGATTAAATTAAAGTGAACAAAGAATGCCATCTGAATTGCATTTTTCCAAGCCAGCAGTCCTTATCTAGGGAGTCTGTTGTTCCCTGGGCGTTTTTTTTCTTTCAGTGTGTCTCTGTCTTTACCAGGACAAATCTATTAATATTTGTTTGAGTCCAAGATGTCTGACCCAAGTCATGTTTAGATGGAGGAAGACCACTGGGAAAGTCAATATCCACACCTGCTGATGTCAGTAGTGTGAAAACCAGACTTTTTTGCTTAGACAAGGCATGTTTTCACTCTTGAAAATAATTCAAACACGCCCACATGTTCAAACAAAAACCATACTGCACCTCCTAGAGGGAGGTGATTAATGCAACTTCCAAAATGTGTCTGAATCACACATTTGTGTGTATTATTAGCTCCCGTCACGCTTGCTGATAAATGGGCAAATCCTGCTTTTTCTGCATTGCCCGTCCCCGTCACTCCCACGCTGGTCCCGTGCCCAACATATAGTGCCACAAACCGCAGTGTGCAACAATCTGACACAGAGGCGGTCAGGTGTGGGTGTTTCTGTGTGAAAACGGAAAATATGATGACCACACCAGCTGACTGACAATGGATTAATTAACCTACATCGAAAGCAGAGGACATGAGCCATTCTTTGGCCATATGTGCTCTGCTAGCTGGATGGGATCCACTGAGAGGAAAGTTCGTTGGGGATGTTGGATTTTATTATGCAGTGATACAAATGGATGTTCGTATCTGATCACACCATATGTCTGTAACACTGCATTGTGGGTGTTTTAAATAGAATCCTCAGATATAAACTTGTTTATGTGGTGGGAAAACAAATGTTCTGGGTTTAATCGACAGCATTTGTTGCATAATGATGATTACAGAAAATCATTGTGCATAGTTGTGCATAAAAATCCTACATTTTACAGTTCAAATAAATTAAATAAATATGCATTTATTTGAATAGCAAAAACAAAATGCTAATGATGTTCATTAAATGATTTCAAAATTAATATGTATCATTCAATCTATTCATTATCATGTTGTCTACATTGAGCTTACAGATCATTTACTATTTTAATTTAATTTTTTTTATTTTGAACAAAGTAACAATTATTCATGAAATTTCCCAATTATTGACCATGATATTTATAGTATTTCTGACTGGTTTTCATCGTCAGACATTATGAATGTGTGTTTGCAGACAAACAGAAGAAATTAAGTTTATGTACTTATGAGTCAAGTGTGTATTTTTAATTTGAATGTGTTGCCTGTTCCTATTGACTTTAATTGTAAATGCCTTACTTTTTTTAAAAATAAATGGCAAAATGCCACAAATGCTGTTTATTGTATTAATTTTTATTGAACCCAGAGCATTACTTTTAACCTGCACTGAAAGAAAATATCTGTAGAAAAACTTGCAAGGTCTCTTATTTCAACTTCAGTTCCATGTTTTTAGAACGTGTGTCATGCGCAAGATGCTGCAATGATCAAATACCTCTGTCTAGCACGTGTTTACGTAGGTTTGGGCCGTATTTTTATAGACTTTCTTAGAGTGGGATTTGCAATTTAAAGGTTTTCAGAAGTAGCAAAGTGAGCAGAAGTACTGTATTTGTTCTTATAGGCATACGTCAATAAAGCAGCAAGCAAACTGACAGACTTTGACGGTCCACTCCCAGTGTCCCTCTGGAGTTGTGCTACCTTAGAGCGGTTTTGACGGGAGGAGGGGAGTGCGAGGGACTAGAGCGGCCAGCTGGAGTTAGAGAAAGCTTTTTTTGTGCACCGTTGCCCATGACACATTTCAAATTAACCTCGCTTGCTTCACAAGCCCTTCCGCCGGGAGCCTCATCAGAGCTACCCACCACTGGACAATGCTCTATTAGGGGCATATCTCACCGTTCTTTTGTTCAATCACCCAATGGCTCCTTCGGTGTGATAGCGGTTTGGAAAGAAGCACTGAGATTTGAGAGTTGCTCTTTGCATTCATATTAGTAGAATGCAATTCAATAAGACTAAAAAGGCCAAATTAAAATAACTTCAAATATGAAATAAAACAAAGGTCTCTATTCCCCATCAGCCGCAGCTTTATTTTTATAGCCTTGATTTTCTTCCCCCTTTCTTTCGCCCCTCTTCTCTCTAGGCAGTTTCTTTTCTCCACCCTGTTTGTTGTCTTTTTACACCAGGCAGTGTTGAAGAGACTAAAAATATTTGTGTTTGCTAGTTAACGGTCCCAATAGGTCTCCCTACTGTGAAACAGGATGTGTACACTGATCAAATAAAGGCCAAATCAGCAGCACCGAGTCTTTAAGTGCTTTGCTTGAGTGAATAACATAATCAGTGGATTATCGATTTATAACCTAGAATAAAATGGTACATAAATTGGGCTAATTTCATTAAAGTTTAATCTAACACCCTTTATGAAAATTGACTTATCCGGAGTGATTACTTTAATGGATTGTTATGATCTGATGGCTGTAAGTGTGTAGGGAGCATGTGAAGGTTCTTCTGAGAGAGACATGAAGAACAGTGGTGGAATGTATAGAAATGTCAGATAGGGATATTCAGCTGTTAATTGTATGTGTATCTGTATTTGTTGCATTGACAAAATTGTCTGTTTTTGTATCTGATGATCAGGTGTGGGTGGGGCTTAAACCCAAACTAAATTAAAAGCCATTTTTTTTAGATGTACCTCTATTCCATTTGTAGTTTTAATATGGCATGTATGCCTTGTATAATCAATAAAATTATATATCATTTTGTATTACAGTCTTTATTTAAAAGTACACTACCATTCAGTAAGATTGTAAGGAAGACTGGAACAGTGACCTCAGAAAATTAAACTTTGCTATCACAATAACAAATAACATTTTAAATGAAATATATTAAAAGTATTATTTTAAATTGTAACAATATTTAAGCACAATAGTTAAGCACAATAGCGGCAATGTATTAGTTTACATAACTTTTGAATGATAGTGTATTTGAAAAATTATGTGAATGATGGTGGGGATTCTGTTTTGTTTCAAACGATTCTTCTGAACCTCTTCACCAAAAAGATTTGTTCTCTGACTCTATCTGCAATTTCCATTGCTACATAATGACTTGTTTTTTCTTGTGACAATTTTGTGCGAGTCCCTGAATCATTCACTTGATTTGTTAAACAACACAGAGCTTTTTGTTTATGTCTCACTTGAAAAGTAAAAAAATAAAAAATAACACTGACATTTCAAAAAGTAGAATAAAATAAAAACATATGATATAGTAAGTTCATTTAATGTTACTTCTGACATGTTCAGATTTCTGAGATATTCACAAATAAATGAAACTGCAAAGTGCCATCCAATTTAAACTTAAGAATCTCACCGTGTCCACATTTTCATTCATGATGTTCACACTAGTTGGCTTCAGAGACCCACTATTCTGCTGCAACATTAAATATATTCATTAAAATATTTTTCTGTTATATTTATTTAATTGTATTTATTTTTTTATACGTATTAGTTATTTGTATTATTTGTGCCTTTCTGAATAAGGTATTTGACTTTGGGCACATCCCTATAGTGTCGGACCACAAGAGTCGCTCTCTCCAGTGAAAGACTAAGTGACATTCGGGTGACATTTGGTAGCTTACTGGCATTTTACAAGATAGATGATAGCAAGCTCCACTTCAGCTGAGTTTAAGACCAGGCGTTCCACAAAACAGCGTTACTCAGGCCTCTTTTATACTGAGGCGCATGCACTAACCTCCAACACCCACGCATACATACACTCTCTAGTCATTCTCTCTCACACAAGCTGTCAAAATCTTCAGAGTTCTCATGTTTCTTTTCCGCTTGCAGTGGAAAGGAGAACGCCATGTATCCCCTCTTGTCATGGTGACCCTGATCATAAACTTCTTCGCTCTTGAAAGATTGAAATCCAGCGAGGCAAAGAAACATAAACTTTTCATCAAGTTTTGCCAAAAACGCTCTCTTTCCCGCTCCTCCCTGCATGCTTCTCTCTTTCCCATTTCTTACATCCTTTCTATCCATCAGCGAGGGCTCTGTCGGAGCGCAGCGGGCCTTGCAATTGTCCTCATAAATTGTGTGTGTATCAGGGTGAGGAAAGGAACTAAGTGTGTAGTAAAAAACAAAGTGTTCCATCAACAGCGCCACATTCTGGTCAACGAAATAACCCAGCGTGCCCCAGGAGAAGAGAGGACGTACCCCTGACATGATGAATGGCAGTGGAGGATGGCACAGAATACCACACGGCATCCTCCTTACCTGTGCCACGAACGAGCGCGGCCAACCCCACAGCCCTTGATGATTTAAATGGATGAGTGTCTTTATTTCTCCGTAAAAGAAGCTGTTTGTCTCTCAGCTTGTGTAATAACCGATCTTTTACCAGACATCGGTAACTGCTATAATTTTTCATTCCCCCTCTCCATGACACACATGGTCTTTTTTATGCTTTAGCGCTCTCTCCCTTCTTATTCAATCTCTTTTTTTGCTCATTTTTGTTGCTCTTGACTTTCACTCTGGGTGTGTCATCCTCCCCCCATTTGCATTATTATAGTTGATCACTGAAGACTAATGTGTTACTGCATTAGTGTTCCTATCTCTCTCGCTCTCTCTCTCTCTCTCTCTCTCTCTCTCTCTCTCTCTCTGTGTCTCTCTCACACTCTTTAAGATTTTATTTTTCATCGCTTTTACATACAAATGGTATTTTCCACAAATACAGTACTTTGTTGATTGTGTAATCAAACATGTCACTGCATGTTTTGCAACCCAATACTTCAAAATTTTCTATTTGATCCTTTTATTTGTTTCCCAATAATAATGAAACATGAGATATGAAAGCTTAATATTCATAGATTTTTATATTATATATTAATTATATTAATCTGCAACATCGCAAAAATCTGGATTTTAAACTGAGAAAAGAGTTGCAAAAATGGCAAACCTTGTAAAAATGAACAGAAAATAAATGGCTTTACATTTTAATTTAGTTTGACCTCCAAAGGTTGTTGGTCAAGGTTTAGCACCTCATTTCACTGAAGAATTGTTGAAAGAAAATATTACTTCTAAATTTAAAAATTTAATTATTTTTTTAAAGAGAATATGGCTCTATTTTGTACCATGTTAATTTCAAGCACCAGATAAAAATTCTCTCATATGCTATCGCTCCATCTTTGCCTTTCATTTTTCCTGCACATTGCAAAACAGCGTTCGCACACATGCTTTCCTTATGAACAGACAATATTGCTCTTTTTCTATAATTCATCTAACTGTTTTTGCCATTCTTTCTCTCTCACCTTCCCTGTCCACATTCCCTTCTCACACCCCGCCTTCTAACACCTTAAACTTTCTCCTCTATTTTTTATCTCTGCTTGGGAGCTTCATTATCTCGTATGTACCTAGAACCTATTTTGTCAATCATAGTGCTCTTCCCTCCTTCCTGGCCCAATCAGGTGTTTTGTTTTGGTCTTTCTCTCAGTGCTCCATTACCTGTGAGATATGGGCTTTTCTGGGCATGTTACATAAGCATTGTGTCTCTGCTGATAGCTGATTGACAGACACTGATTTATTTTATGAGGCCATGTGGTTTGAACCGCATGGAATCAAATTCCTTGACATGGTAGACTTGCCATCTCACTGGTCCTGGTCTCCAGGCTGTGCTGACCGCCATCAGAAATAAGATGAATTGGTTTTAAGGGATAAATATTCCATGTTTTTTTCCTAGAAACTTCCAAAAATAACCTTGACTGTAAGACCTTGAGGAAAATGGAGTGTAAATGGCTGCGTTTTTGACGTCACAGGCCAAACAATCGAGCTGAGTCCTTTTTATCCTAACGCCTCATAGTACAAGATACCCAGGCATTAAATGTTCTTTTTATATAGTCTCATCTTCTCCATGCACTTTTCAGATGGTGAAACATCTCCAAATAGACATGCAGTGGAACAGATATTAGATTGGGTCAATAATATATTTAATAGTTTTATTGTATAATCTTTTTGAGATTATTGATTTCTGTTCCCGTTTCTTGCTTGCAGGATGAGGGCTCACTTGGGAGTGTATTGACTGTGGTAGTGTTGTGATATTCACTGTGATACGGTGAGACTTGCCCTCAGGCTCCACTCAGACGCATGCCGGGCCGCAATTATTGACCCCACTGACCTTCTGACAGCTCCATTTCATTCATTCTGCCTTATTCATATAATCTTCTCTATAGTGATTTCCTCTTATGAAAGTGCATAAAAAGTGCAAGTGCAAGAAGTGCATAGCAGTGCCGCCCCTCCCAAACGCCTTTATTTTTAATCGCAAAGATCACTCTTTATCTCATCTTGCTGTAGTTTGAACACTGAGGAATTTAGGAATGAATTTCACCCACTGAAAATGTTGTTTATTTGCACATGCTGTTTGCACATTGCTGCATGTATATACACGCAGACACTAACTTTCAAAAGTTTTTAAATATTTTTGAAAGGTCAAAAATATAGTAAAAAATATAGTAAAAACAGCAATATTGTTTTATTTAAAATAATAAAATAAATTTTTTATTTTAATATATTTTAAAACAATTTGTTCCTGTGATGGATTTTTAGCAGCCATTACTCCAGTCTTCAGCGTCAGACTGGAGTTGACTGGACTTGTGTGGATTACTTGTGGATCATTGTGATGTTTTTTTACCAACTGTTTGGACTCTCATTCTGATGGCACCCATTGGTGTCGCAAGTGATGTAATGTTAAATTTCTCCAAATAGGTTCAGATGAAGTTTTTTTTTCTTCAGGATTGTTTGATAGATAGAAAGTTCAAAAGAAAAAATATTTTGTAAAATTATAACTATTTTTACTTTTTACATTGTCACTTTTGATCATTTTAATGCATCCTTGCTGAATAAAAGTATTCATTTCATTCCAAACAAAAATCATAATGACCCCAAATATGCTATATGGGTTGTAAGTATTTCCTGGGATTTTCAGCACCAATGCCATTCCTGTTCTTTATCTGACCCTGTAGAATCCAGATGACTTCTTATCAGTTCCTTCATACAGTACATCTTTTCTTTTATCATTCTTTTAATCTACAGTTACATGAGACGTGGTCCAATTGTATCCTGCGGGCTTCTGCGGCAGGCAGAAAACCACTGCAGTTCTCTCTTCATCCAAATCTACTCTCTCTTTCTCTCTCAGATGGTTGGTGTGTGAATCAGTGGGCTAGAGGTGACCCCCCAGCCCTATTACCCAAACCTACCGTCAGCAGCCTGAGCACATTTCCCAAGTGAAAAGCTTCTCCCCCTCAGTCTCAAAGCTCCACCACACTCCTCTCTCTCTTCTTTTATAAGGCTCTTAATGGTTTATAAATTGCGTGTAATGATTCCTCCTCTCCCCTCTGTGCTCAGAGATTTTTTTATGGCCTTTCTGGTTTTGTGAGGCAAGTTTTTGTAAATGGCCAGCAATATCAAGGACTTCAAGGGCTGTGTGCAGAGCTACAGAGAGGTAGGAGGTTAAACTGTATGAGCAGTGTCTTATGTGGTGATCACATTGGGAGGAGGGCTTTTTAGCTGGGCTTAATTCTGTTGAATTATTGCCCTGACATAATGTGATTGTTTTCGGTTTAGATAACTTTTCAGCAGCGATCTGAAATTGATTTTCCATCAGAAATGACTAAATACAACCAACTGCAGAACTATGTTGTGAAGTCTGCATGTATAAAAGAAGTTTCTAATACTCACCAAGATTGCATTTAGTTGATCAAAAATACAGTAAATCTAGTAATAGTAGGAGACATTACAATTATTAAAATATATTTTATAACAATTTATTCCTGTGATGGTAAAGCTGAATTTTCAGCAGTCATCATTACTCCAGTCTTCAGTGATCCTTCAGAAATCATTCTAATATGCATATTTGGTGAAATCTTCTGTAACATTATAAATGTCTTTACTGTCACTTTTGATCAATGTAATGCATCCTTGCTAAATAAAATAGTAAAAGTGAATATAAAAATCTTACTGACCCAAAACTATTAAAATGTAGTGTATTTGTTAATATACAAATTTAAGATGATGCAAAATTAAGCAGGGCTTTTGACAGTCTCGTCCACCTCACTTCTGAGATCTGCCCACAGAAAAGCCACAATTCACTAGAGATAAAGAGTGAATGGTTCTTTTCTAGGCTGTTTCATATTCATCACACTTGTGAAGAAGTTAATATAATCATCTTGTAACAGGGTGACATGAATTCATAAAATAGGTCACAAACCTTTCTTTTAAATGATTTGCAGCAAGTCAACTGTCTCCTCGATCAGTTACAACAGTGATATTTTTGCTTAGCTGCCCATTCTTAGACCACATACAGAGTATATACTGAATGAAATAAGTCATTATAAAAGTACTGACATGCTCACAGCAGTGGAAAGTATGCATTTCTAAAAACAACATGCCATAGAAATGTGGGGAGAGTGTGCTAGAAGAGCTTTCAGATATTAAGAAATGAAAGGTAAATTGTACTCCCTGTGTGATCTGAACTGGGCAGTGCTAGATACAGATGTAAATGAGGTCCAGTCTCTCATGATTAGTCATGTTTTCTAACTTAAAACAAGATAAATATGCAAGTAAAACTACATGACTGCAAACTTGTTTTCATAGATTTTTTTTCTAATGCCGCTGGCTTATGTTTTTTTTTTCTTTTCTGAAGCATAACAATAGTTTTCAAGTGGGGTAAGAAATATAAACATGTATATCAAGATATGTACTCTGAAAACAAGTCTTAATGTCTTTTGCAATTTTGCCCTCAAGTAAATTGATCTTGTTTTATAGATATTTAATTCTATTTTTTAATTTATGTTTTACTCTGACAACTGTATATACTTGGAATTTTTTGAAAACACTTAATTGAACAGTTTTAGTATGCCTGAATTCATTATGCAGTGACACATTCAGTACATTTACATGCAATTTAAAAGTTCCGTCGGACTAAAGCAATATTTTGTCTTTAAAATGTCAAGTAAATCCTTTAGTCTAATTAAAATTGTGCGTTTTTTTTTTTGCAAACTAACAGACATAAAGGATGCAATGTGCGTTTACATGTTGATCAAAAGCAAATGGCAATATAATGCGAATAAAACTAACTTTGACTTTGAATATCGTCATCATGAATATTTGTTTCATTTACTCATGTTTTATACCTGGGGTCTCTAAGATCACAAATGTCACTTTTTTCATAGAGAACATCTAAAGCATGTTTGAAGACGCATCAACCTTATGCTTTAATATTAAGAATGTTTTGTTGAGACATTGAAGAGCCTTGGGGTCTCTTAGACCCCCATCAGAAAATGAGGGTTAAGGAAATAGAAAATTACATTTCATTGCAGTAGAATTACTGAGTCACTAGGTAATGGGTCTCTCTCTCTCTCTGGTTCTGTTTCCACGTTAGTAATGCTTTGATCTCTCCCTCCAGCAGCATGAAGCTGGATGCAGGAGAGAAGAATGGAGGGAAGGATTGTGCTGAGTGCACATTAGGAACACATCTGGGGGGGGAGAGCTTCATAAAAAGACATTCTCTCTGCCTTGTCTTCTTGCGAGCCTCCATTTATTTCCACTCGTTCTTTCCTCGACTCCCCTGCTTTCCCTCGCTCCCCTCCCCGTCTCAATTCGTCTACCTGCCTTCATCCATCCTCCCCATAGGTGGGTAATTACAGAGAAGAGAGAGGGAGGATTTTAATTTTCAACTGGTTCATTGCAGGGCTGAGAGTAAGTATGGCTCTGCTTCTCCCTGTAGAAGTGCTGCTATTCTGACACCATATCATTTCCTGTCATTACTGTCCACGGGTCGGGAAGGGAGGCAATACTTCTTGAGGCTTGGGTTTGTGGAAGTTATATAAATACACCTTTGAGTCTCAGAGTTGTGGTGTTGAGCAGAAGCTAGCCTGTCTCTGGTACAATGTCAAATGTTTTATATCCGCTTCTACCTGTGTAGCATTTACCTGTCTAACCCCTCACAGATTTTCTGTCACCTCATGCCCATTAGGGTCCCGAAACTCTTTTGATTGTCAAAAATAGTAGCAGTAGCCTTTTTTTTTAAAGAAATGTTTGGAACTTTTTTTGCCACTAATATCCTTTTTCCATTCCTTTTCTTCAACTACACCATGGGACGCCCATCCTGAGGTTTACAAGCTACAGTATATTCATGCCCACATCCACCCCTGGCCTACCATCAACCCCACACCTGTGTCCCATCTGCCATAGCAGACTCTCATCCATTCCCTGCCACTGCCTGCATGTGTAATATACCACCTGCATCTCTCAATCTTCCGTGTTTTTTTTTAGACGTCATTACAATCATTGTTGAATTAGGCAACAAATTAATCCAAATTTTGTGATTAGTACTATGTGTGCGGATCTGTTCAAATGCAAACTGGTGAATGTTTGCTGATTAGCATTCAGGTTAGCATTAACATTCAGGTTCAGTTTGCTCCTGCTGGTCGATACCGTAACTGCACTATCTACTCTGTAAAGAGTACCTTTGTCCACTGATGACAAAAAAAAGGATATTGTGTTAGCAAAATTTAATTTAAATGATTATTATTATTTTTTTTTTAAAGGAATTGAATACTTTTTATTCAGCAAGGGCACATTAAATTTACCAAGAGTGACAGTACATTTATAATGCTACAAAAATATGTTTTTTTCCTTCCATTTTTCAAGATGCTTAATTCATTAAAGAATCCTGAAGTTTCCAAATTCCACAAAAATATAATGCAGCACAACATTGTCTTCAACTTTGATGATAACATGTTTTCAACATTGATAATAAATTACAAATATTACTTGAGCACCAAATCAGCATATTAGAATGATTTCTGAAGGACAATGAGACACTGAAGACTGGAGTTAATGACTGCTGAAAATTCAGCTTTGCCATCTCAGGAATAAATTACATTTTAGTAAAAAGGTTATTTTAACTTATTATAATATTAATGTTTTACTGTATTTTTGATCAAATAAATGCAGTCTTGGTGAGAATTATAAACTTCTATCACAAAAATATTCTCCACAAAAGTATAATTGAGAGCAATCTATTTTAACATTTATTAGACTTTAAAAAGTAACAACTTAAAACAATCTTCACATAAACCCATTATTTTTATTTATTATTTTTGTTCTTTAATTAACAGACATCACAGCAGCTGGGTTATTTTGGCTATTGAAGATGATGCGGATCTGTCACGCATTGTATTTTCTCACAACTCTATACCTTTTCTGACCCACTTCAGGTCTTAAAGTCTCTACTAGTGAGCTGACGAGTTGAATCGGGTGTGTTAGATGATGGAGTTTTGAAAACCATTGCTTTTTAGAAATATGTTCTCTGAAATGTTCTTCATTTATGTTCTTAAATGTGACTCATCTATAACAAATACTTACATGCATGCACAGTTCATCACAGCAGCTGGGTTATTTTGGCTATTGAAGATGATACGGATCTGTCACGCATTGTATTTTCTCACAACTCTTTACCTTTTCTGACCCACTTCAGGTCTTAAAGTCTCTACTAGTGAGCTGACGAGTTGAATCGGGTGTGTTAGATGATGGAGTTTTGAAAACCATTGCTTTTTAGAGATATGTTCTCTGAAATGTTCTTCATTTATGTTCTTAAATGTGACTCATCTATAACAAATACTTACATGCATGCACAGTTTTAAGGCAGCTTTTTGGTAACTTCATGACTTCACTGATGACATAACTACGACATTGCATGCTCGTAGTTTCATTTGCGCTTTAATATGAAATTATAAACGGTGCAGACTGTGCACCACCGCATTTGTGCGTGCAGTTGAAGAGCATGTGCTACAAGTACAGGATAATGGCTGACAGGACAGGAAAATTAGTTTTTACTAACGGCCTGACAACATCTCATCTGACCACAGTTCACTGTTGTTCTACTCAAGCTCCCTCGTCACCTGTACCTTTTCTGCGTTTGTTAGAGTTGTTGGAGTAGGAGAGTGTGTCTGAAAAGTCTCCCGTTTGATGTGGCCGGAAAGACGTTTTGCGTCTAATGCCACACATACATGAGTTTTTCCTCTTTCATTTAAAAAAAATCTCGTCCACATAAAAACGCGATGAAGCAAAATTAAGCGCTGCCAAGAGAACGCCAAACCAACAGGGGGCGATATGACTCTAACCGTAAAGCCATGTTGGCCAATCACAGACTCACCTCATGTAAACAAAGGAGATAGCGGCGCACAATCTGACGTCAAACAAAGGAGATTACAGCGCGTAGTCTGACATCAGAAACCAAAATGTCCGGTTTTACCGGCTACACGACAACTGCAATTGGAGTTTCTGAAAATCTTCACCCTGGCAGGAGTTTTTAAAAAGGTTTGGTTTCAGTGACCTGATACTGCATTTGCGTGTGGACGAACGGCGGTTTTGAAAATACCCGTGTTCGTGCGGACAGGGCCTTAATAAATGCAATTCTTATCAAGAAAAAAGAGACAGAAGTAGCAGTTGTGAGTGGGGTGGCCAGCCCTAGCTCCGCCCCTGCATTAATTGTGTTAAACATTTTTAACACGTTAAACTGAAACAAATTAATTGCATGCGCTAACACGTTACTTTTGACTGATATTATAGTAAATGTTCTGTTTTAGGCTTGAATTTTTCCAGTTTAGCGCATAGTCAGTAGTAAACCGTTTGGGTTTGTGCGCTTTTTGTGGTGCCATTAATAATCTTTTAATTTTCAGAGTAAATGGTCACGTAGCACTATGGCTCAGTTGATTGTCTAAAAAATAAAAAAAAACTGTAGCTGTTGAGTGCCCCTGAGCAAAGCTGTCAGACTTCAAATTGCATACCACCAGGGTGTTCTTCACCAGTCAAGCAGCTGCTATTGAGAAGAATGGTAATGCTAACAGCTACAGTCGCTCTCTCCAGGTAATATAGAGCTCCTTGGTAAGCAGCATCCAGAAAGTTTTGAAAGCCATTTGAGATTTGATGTTGGCATCAAAAGGAAGTGACACAAAACGCTGGTCTCAATTTAACACAGTAGGAGTGAGCTGACGAGTTGAATCGGGTGTGTTAGATGATGGAGTTTTGAAAACCATTGCTTTTTAGAGATATGTTCTCTGAAATGTTCTTCATTTATGTTCTTAAATGTGACTCATCTATAACAAATACTTACATGCATGCACAGTTTTAAGGCAGCTTTTTGGTAACTTCATGACTTCACTGATGACATAACTACGACATTGCATGCTCGTAGTTTCATTTGCGCTTTAATATGAAATTATAAACGGTGCAGACTGTGCACCACCGCATTTGTGCGTGCAGTTGAAGAGCATGTGCTACAAGTACAGGATAATGGCTGACAGGACAGGAAAATTAGTTTTTACTAACGGCCTGACAACATCTCATCTGACCACAGTTCACTGTTGTTCTACTCAAGCTCCCTCGTCACCTGTACCTTTTCTGCGTTTGTTAGAGTTGTTGGAGTAGGAGAGTGTGTCTGAAAAGTCTCCCGTTTGATGTGGCCGGAAAGACGTTTTGCGTCTAATGCCACACATACATGAGTTTTTCCTCTTTCATTTAAAAAAAATCTCGTCCACATAAAAACGCGATGAAGCGAAATTAAGCGCTGCCAAGAGAACGCCAAACCAACAGGGGGCGATATGACTCTAACCGTAAAGCCATGTTGGCCAATCACAGACTCACCTCATGTAAACAAAGGAGACAATCTGACGTCAAACAAAGGAGATTACAGCGCGTAGTCTGACATCAGAAACCAAAATGTCCGGTTTTACCAGCTAAACGACAACTGCAATTGGAGTTTCTGAAAATCTTCACCCTGGCAGGAGTTTTTAAAAAGGTTTGGTTTCAGTGACCTGATACTGCATTTGCGTGTGGACGAACGGCGGTTTTGAAAATACCCGTGTTCGTGCGGACAGGGCCTTAATAAATGCAATTCTTATCAAGAAAAAAGAGACAGAAGTAGCAGTTGTGAGTGGGGTGGCCAGCCCTAGCTCCGCCCCTGCATTAATTGTGTTAAACATTTTTAACACGTTAAACTGAAACAAATTAATTGCATGCGCTAACACGTTACTTTTGACTGATATTATAGTAAATGTTCTGTTTTAGGCTTGAATTTTTCCAGTTTAGCGCATAGTCAGTAGTAAACCGTTTGGGTTTGTGCGCTTTTTGTGGTGCCATTAATAATCTTTTAATTTTCAGAGTAAATGGTCACGTAGCACTATGGCTCAGTTGATTGTCTAAAAAATAAAAAAAAACTGTAGCTGTTGAGTGCCCCTGAGCAAAGCTGTCAGACTTCAAATTGCATACCACCAGGGTGTTCTTCACCAGTCAAGCAGCTGCTATTGAGAAGAATGGTAATGCTAACAGCTACAGTCGCTCTCTCCAGGTAATATAGAGCTCCTTGGTAAGCAGCATCCAGAAAGTTTTGAAAGCCATTTGAGATTTGATGTTGGCATCAAAAGGAAGTGACACAAAACGCTGGTCTCAATTTAACACAGTAGGGAAGGGGATGTTTTATGACGATGGTCTTTTCCTGAGCACTGATAATGAGAAGCTACAGCCTCATAAACCACTACCTGCAGGGCCTCAGGGAGCTGTCAGGTCTGTGTGAGCCGTGCATGTATGCGCAGGTGTATGTGTGTGTGTGTGTGTGCACTCCCATTGGATCTTGATGCCTTCATCATGAATGTATTCCTATATGTCTGGCTTCTTCTTTTAAGTGAGTTGCAACTGAAGAAGGGGAAAATTGTTTGTTTACAATGCAGAAATTTTCTTCAGATTTTCTTGTGTAATCCAGAGACATGGTAAAACCGCCTTTTTCAACCTAATCTTGCACAAATATGGACAAGGCAGACCAACTTGGATCAATATTACTTTCATTCTCTGTATACGAGACAGCAAACAACCTAAATGTATCTGTGTTGCCCAACAGAAAGGATGAAAATGTTTTAAGACTGGTCATAATGAACTGTTAATTGTTTCACAGTTGTTCTACTGCCTCAGAGATGCTTAACAAGATATCCAGAATTACTTGTCTTGTGTGCTAAATTATACAAGGGCAAAAATACCACTAAATAGAATATTACTTGACAATCCAGTTGTCTCTTTAAGAACTGAAAGATAGTTAAGTGACATAGAGATTCCTGAGGTGTAACCCATAACATGAGGACATGGCTGTCACCTCAAGCACTCTCTCTTTCGGTTTCCTTTACATACACGCACTTAGATATTCAAAAGAGACGCAGAGTCTGACTGCAACCGAACAACAGATAAAAAAAAAATGCACATGAAGAAAATGTGTTACCTACTATCATATACAAACAGATAACTGTAGTTGCCTCTTTTAGAATAATGCACAATGTTTTTTGTATTTTTTGGTATAAAATATGTACCTTCAAAATGAAAGAATGATGCTTTTATAGATTGTGTGTGTATATATAAATATATTCTATTGTAGTCCATTACTGATTACAAATTACATGATGAAAATTAATTTAGTAATGTAATCTGTTAGATTACTTTTTGATTTCTTTTAGATAATTTTTGACCTAAATCATAATATATTAATAGAGAGAGAAGATTTTTAACGTTATAGATATTTAATGTAAAACAATTTTCAGATTTCAGATCTGAATATATTTATTATATGTTAGTGCTGTCAAATCGATTAATTGTGATTAATCGCATCCAAAATAAAAGTTTGTTTTTGTTTACATAATGTGTGTAGACTGTATATATAAATACGCACACATGTATATATTTAAGAAATTTATGTAATATACATGTATATAATAAATCATTATGAATATGAACTATATATAAATTATATATATATATATATATATAACTATATATAAAATATTTATATAAATCATTTCAAATTTTATACTAAATTGAAAAAAAAATGTAAGTACATACTGCAAACATACTGTAACACTGATGAATAATTTAAAGTGAAAACATTAGCATACAGGTTTTATGCACAGATTCGTTCACACTGTTAGTAAATGAATCCCACTGTGGGCAGGATAGTCTGTTTGTGGTACATGTTAGGTTTTGAAAATAGATGAGGCTTTATCCTTTTGTCATAGATGGATTTGGCTTTTGCCCCAATCTCTCCCACAGGCTCCAAATCGCTCGCAATTCCCTCTGCAGCGTATCCAGACATGCCATGGCCCTGAAATGGGCCAATCGAAGCTAAGCAAACATTAAAGAAGAGAAGAGGAGACACCAGTGGGCAAAGGAGATGCAGAGGATCAGGGAGGAAGCTGTACGCCTCGTTCATCTCTGTTTACTCCTGCTGTCTCCCATACCGCAGACGGAAAGAACAAGAAGAGGGTAGAGAAACGGAGATGCTGGAGAGTTACACACCAAGCAAGGAAGGCTGAAAAAGAGAGAGAGAGTGATGAAGACATGCCAGTGGACACTGCGGTTTCGCAAGGGCAGGCAATGGGGAAAGGTTAGTGAAAACAAAGGAAGTGAACGAACACACACACACACACACACACACAGGAAAGTGCTGATCCATGGTCCCCGTCTGGGAAGGAGGAGAACATGTATCAATTGTGCACAACCCACAAATGAAAATTCAATGGGGTTAGCTGCTCCTGGATTGACTGAGAGAAGGGGGCAGAAGAGGTCAGCTGGGTGTCCATGTCTTTGCCAGAGCATGGCAGAGCTGGCAGCAGATACACAGTATCCATTAAGCAAAACATGGCCAGGAGGGTCAACAGTGTGTACCAAGCCATGAGGTCACTGAAAAGCAAGGCGTTTAGCCAGCTGGACAGCATGTTTAGTGTCAGGCCATGGGAAATGTTTCATTCATCAGCCTGAGACACACATTCACATTCATTCACATGTGTCTCACATACAGTCAAGTGCATAAATTGAATTTCACAATACACAAGGCACCCAGTAGTGCAAGTAGGAAAAGATAGCAGTTTTTATGTCTTCTTCTTCTTCTTCTTCTTCTTCTTCTTCTTCTTATAAATACATTCACTAAATTTCAAATGGCAGGTTGCTTCAGTGTAAAATCTGCTATCACTGTAACCATTTCCTATTTAGATAGGACTGTTAGTAAAAACCGTCAACCTTAAAAAAAGTGTTCTGTGCAATATTTCTACTTTCATTTAGGTGGTTTAAATTGTTCAATATTACATTTACATTTCAACATTGGAACCCAATGACTACAACCCTCATGTCGTTTCAAACCTGTGTGATTTTCTTTCTTCTGTGGAACACAAAACAGATGCACTGCAGTTTTGGGCATACTGTATCATGAGAGTCATTGGGTTCCAATGTTGTTTGAATTCAACATTCTTCAAAATAGTTTCTTTTGTATTACACATTAAATAGAAAGTCAAATGGGGCAACATGAGAGCAGGTAAATTGTGAATTTTCATTTTTGGATGAACAAGCCTCATGACACAACATCACACAAATTCCCAAATGCTCCACATAATCACTTTTGAGGGGAAAAAAGGAAGAAGATAGCACAAACTGTTAATAAAATATTGAGTAGAGGAACAAAGTTACTGAACATAAAAGTCAACAAAAATGTAAATTAAACTGGGAAAAGGCCGAATGGGACTGCACTCTCCTAGAGTGCACAACAAGTATTTGAGGAACCTTCAAAAGGGCCTTCAGAGTTTTCATATTGCAGATTTGGGAACCTCAAATAGTACATCAAGTATCTCTATTTTAACTTAGTATCTTTTTATTTGAACTTAAAATACATTAATCCAACTTGCCTGTTTTGTTTTTTGGCTGATTCATTTTTCACACTGCATTCATATTCATTTCACTGCTGTACAATGTTGCTTCTAGACAACAAACACCTCTGCCAAATTCTTCATAACACATTCATAATATGACACGGAATGTTTTAAAATAAAGTTTATGCACTAACAATTGTGAATCCTGCTTTTCGTGGGTGAAAATGATGGTAAACATTTTTTTAAAAGACCAAAACCCCCAACTCTTAATTTATTTATTAAAAGCCACCCCTTCATTATTAAGTATTTTATTGTCATTTTACAGTGCATGCATCTCTTACAGACACATTACATACTATTGCCTGTTTTTTCAGGCTTCAATCTGGTCAGTCCTTTCAAAACTGAGCATATACACAGTATACCCAAGGTATCTGTTTAGTTGCGTGACGTGCGTCCAGAGGCGGACAAAGTACTCAACTCCATTACTTGAGTGAAAGTACAGATACTGCTGGTCAAACATTACTCCATTACAAGTAAAAGTTGTAAAGACAGATTTTTACTTAAGTAAAAGTACAGAAGTACTTGCTTTTTAAAATACTTAAGTACCAAAAGTAAATTTCCTTTTTTATGTCAATGCACTGTTTTATTGTTGTACGTAGTAGTACTTGCAATACTTCTTAAGCAACTTAGAATACATTACACCTGCTGAATACACTGACTAGCTTGTAGTATATTTGGAATAAAGCTTTTAGAATGTTAAAAACCTATGGGGAAAACAACAAAACAAAAAAAATGATTTAACACCGCTACCCACCCCCACAAAAGCTGGATGGTAGTGATCTCACACAGTTCTGACAGTGTGTGCACACATCTATGTGTAACCATTCATCCACATTTGAACAGAGTGGACAATGAAATCCTGTAAATACAGAGTGATAAG
>NW_015505248.1:506275-585028 GCF_001515645.1 Sinocyclocheilus grahami | reverse complement strand
CACACAGAACAGTCTGTGCAGTGCTGCTTCAGTCCAACACCTTTTGTGTTTTATTAGGAGATGCACAACAGTTCTTCTGTGGCTTTATATGTAATATTTTCACTTACACAATTTAGCAAAATCAGACAATATTGTGTCTAATATATACCACAATATTAACTTCTTATTATTTGCCACTGGTCAGTGTTCAAAAAATGCTGGGAAATCTCTTCATGTAGCCCTACAAGAGTGATTACTGATAAACTGTTTGAAAAAAAGAAAGTCACGTTTTAGAGAAGAAAAAAATCACCTACTGACTTTCAAAGCTGCTACATAGTAACGACTTTCTACTTCGAGGACATTGATAGAAATGTAGTGGAGTGAAAAGTACAATATTTGTCTTTCAAATGTAGTGAAGTTAAAGTCATAAGTTCCCAGAAAAAATAATACTCAAGTAAAGTACAGATACTCAAAAAGTGTACTTAAGTACAATACTCAAGTAAATTTACTTAGCTACTGTCCGCCTCTGCGTGCGTCCCAGTTAATCTTCACGCTCGGGGTGAGACTGTAAATCTCTGAACTCATACTACATCCACCCACAAAAAGTAATTTAGAATCCATTCTTGCCCCTCTGCTACCACTCAGACCTAAAATAAAGAGCAGCCGTGGATGCCTGCTTGCTTTTCATCAAATCATTTACCATTCCCCTGATGCTAGTGAACGGAGAGGGTCTTTTTTTTCTCATTACCTCCCACCTCTGTTCAACTCTATTCAAACACGGCACCAGAGTCAAACATAATCTCAGCTCAGATATGATAATCCCCCCAGACTGTTTCAGATGGAAACCCACCGAATGCAGAGAAGGGAGAGGATTCATTAAAAATGCCCCAAGGGAGTGCAGGGATAGAGGTTTTGGGCGTTAGTCAATGATGTGTTCAAGACAACGTGGCTCGTCCACCTTGATCTTGCTGCAGAGTCGTCCGAACCCATCTCCATTGGGACATTGTAACTGGACAGATAAGCATTAGTGGCAGCAGGTGACAGGTGAAGGAGAGTGAGACAATTGGGGCAGGAGTGGGTGTGGTGAATGTTGATTGGATTAAAAATGACCGCTTTGGTTTTATTCAGTTGTCACACTGTGTTAGTCACCTATTGAGCCAGTTGAGGCGTGCCGCACCTGTCATAAGAGCCTATCGTGTCTATTGGTGTCTGAACGTATGTTATTGTGGAGTTGAATTTGTGTAGGTACGGTTTATGAAAGATTTATGAAATGTATTCATCATGTTTTTTTTTTTTGTATTTTCGTATTCAGTATTCAAGTTACAGCAATAAATGGAAATCAGTGAGTGTCATAGTAATAGTTGATATATATTTTAAAAAATGAAATGTTGATATATAATTATATGTATATATGTAATTATATATAGCTGATTTTAAATGCATTATGTATATAAAAAAGGTAAATCGATATGGGATCGGTGAAAAAGCAACAAATCACACGGTTTGGCCTATTTCTATTCCTATAACCTATTTCTTTCTTTCTTCTTTTTTTTTTTTTGGCTTAGTCTAAATTTTTGAATGGTAGCGTATCACAGTTTCCACAAAAATATTAAATATTAGCTGCAACACTGATAATAATAATAAATATTTCTTAATCACCAAATCAGCATACTAGAATGATTTCTGAAAAATCATGTGACTGAATAATGGCTGGAGTAATGGTTGCTGAAAATTCAGTTTTGCCAACGCAGGAAGAAATTACATTTGAAAATATAATTTCCCCTACACAGTTAAACCCAAAAGCATAAAACAGTCCTTTGTTTTGTGAAGGGAAAAAACCTCACGTCATTGAGTTGCTTTGGAGAACACCTTTAAATCATGTTTAAATCCTCTCCAAAGATTTCCTGTTTGCTTTGGCAGAGTTCTGTAGGTGTGATAGCTCACACCATGGCTGTTGTTACTGTTTATGAAACTTCCTCCACCGAATATGTGTCTGTGCGCAAGCTCCAAAAATGGTACAACCATTGCATCAACTTGTCAGAAAAATATATTCTTACCTCTGAGTGTGAGCAAGCTGAAGAGAAATCAAATGAAAATTGGAAATGAGAGACATGAGAAAATATAGAAAGAGAGAAAAGAAGTATCTGGCCATTGAAAGTGGCCTTTTCACAAAACCAGATGGCAGTTTGTAGCCCATTAAACACTAATACTATGTTTTACAGCTTCAGCTAAGCTTCCCTATTTATCACAGGTCATAATCACACTGTTATGTGGCCTAATAGAGAAGCATCAGTGGGGAAAACTGCTGCAGTGACGTCATCTCTGGTGAGTAGGACAGTGTTTATGTAGAAATGAAGCATGTACATGCAGAGACAGTCCCTTAAAGGGATAGTTCACCCCAAAATGAAAATTAGTTGTAAATGTGTATGATTTTCTTTAGAAAAGGCGATATTATGAAGACTGTTCTGATCAGACTAAGGACAAATTGTTTTTACAGTATTTAACATTGTGAATTAGCTTTTATTTTTATATGTTCAGTTTTCATTTGAATTTTAGTTTTATTAATTGTGTTTTTTTGCTATTGTGTATTAGTTTTTTTGGTATTTTTTTTTCCAAGTTTTAGCAATTTTCATTCTTCAACATTAAAAATTAAGTTTTTCATCTAATACTTTTATTTTATATTATTTAATTCCAGCCTTATTTCAATTAACAAAAACATAATAGTTTTAGTTTTAGCTTTAAAACTTAAAAAGGTAAAAGTATTTAAAAGCATTGTAAAAGTGGTCCAAAAAGACTTCTGAACGAATCATTAAGACCGGTTTTGTGAACTGAAGCAGTCAATTTATTGAAAAGACTAAAACCAGATTAGAATGACAAGACTGGATGTCTAATCAGACATCTTTTCTTCAGACATCAGACTCTTCTCATGAATTCACCAAGAATATCTAGATTTTCAATGAATAACAAATTAAATTTAGATCTGTTCCTCACACTTATCGTTTTGAAGCTTATAAGTTTCAATACCCATTGATTCTAATTGCATGAAGAAAGTCATACAGTTTTGGAACAAGATGAGGGTGAATAAATAATGACAGATTTTTTTCACTTTAACTATGTTGAATTTCCAGCAAAAGTCAATGGGAGGAAAAACATTTTGTGCCCTGTACATTTTGTTTGGAACATCCGTTTGCAGTACAGTGGGCTGCTGAGATACAGCCAGACATTCCTATTTATTTGTTGTTTAATTAGCATAATAACATTGCTGCTCAACAGACCTTCTCCTTCAGTGCAGTGATTTTAATTTGAGCGGCACAGAAGCGAAAATGCCTGAGGTGCAGACAAATTGCAAGAATACAGAGCCGTTAGTCACCAGCATAGTTGGGGAAAAGGATGCATTCGCTTTCTCTCCCTCCAGACAGAGCAGAGAGGTGCAATCTCTGATAAAGACGGAACAGGACAGGCAGGATAAAAGAGTGTGTTAGGTTAAACGGAGACGTGGATGGGACAGAGAGATTCTCATGAGTGAATGAGAATGAGAGGAGATGGAGGGACTTTAAGAGAGACAGAGAAAGTGAGAAGAGACAGAGAGGGAGCAATGTGTCCTCTACTGTTCCAGCCCTGAGGCGCATGGTCACCTCAGAGACTGCCCACTGAATTACCCACAACTCCTGGCTGCTCTCGGGAGTGTCTGGACAAGGGGAGCGGACAGGAGAATTTAATGAGGGGAAGAGACGGAGCAGGTCTCCGGGGACCCCCGTGGGGTTTGCTGTGACAGGCTGAGGGAGTTTGCCCACTCTGATTGGGTAATTAGTAACATGGATTTGGCCCACAGAGTGGGAATTGATTGATTAGGTGGCGGTAGGATGTTTCTCTGCCATCTCTCTGGATGCCTGGGCACTGAGAGCCCAGAGGATAGAGGTGTACATGCACACTTGTACTTACATTAACACTTTCTTGCCTGGTTTATTACAATTTTGACACCTCTGTGCTTAAAACGTGCTTACAAGGTTCTAATTAATTCCATGAGGCCTTATATGAATTAATTATAATCAAAGAATAATGTTAATTACTGCTTCATAGTTGTCAGCACATTGTTCATTAGCCAGAAAGAGGAAGAGGGAAAGGTTAAGTAATTATTACTAAGAGACGTCGCTGTTTACATGAATGATAAATATTATTTGCTTTTGCCTTAAGCAAGTTTTTTTTTATGTTTTATGAATTCACACTACATCGAGTGTAAATCACAGCTTGAACTCATTAGTAGTACGTTTTTGTATGTGTGGATACATACTGAATCTTACAATATGGATGTACTAACAGCATCTAAAATGTGAAAGTATTTCTTATGCAATCCATTTTTTTATATAGATGTACATAGATATTATTAGCTGTACAACAAATTACTGTAAAATAAATGAAGTAATAATGAAATGATTAATTTACATGAATTTTTGCATTTTAAAGTCTAGGCAAATGTAGAGTGATGCAATACTTGGAAACAACACCGAACAGAATGAAACAATGTCAAATTAGGTAAATGAGATGCCATTGAACATTTTTTAATAAATCACATTGAGTAAACACAATAAAATTAACCTATTAATTATATGAATTCTTTGAACCTAAAAGGATTCGTAAGTATATGTACTATAAAGTTGTTCAGTCTTAAAATGTTTACATTTGATGCTATCAATATACTGTATTTATAGTATTCGTTTCAGTGTCTGGGCAAGCATATGAAATTGTATGGCTTCCAGAATCACACTTTATGTAGATATATCTATGATTACTAATGAGCCCACATTGTAATTCAAAGAAATTAATTCAGACTTGTCAGTGTGGAAATGAATTAACTGTTAACAAGGTCAGTTTGGGGTATAGACGGATTTGCTATGTGAGTAAACAGCAATGGATGAAGTATTTCAATTATTTAACAATAATCAGCTTGGCCAAATCTACAGAACAAGAATGTTTTCATCAAATTCAGCTTAAGCTTTTAGTTTTGGGATTGCTGTAGCATTTAACGTGACACAGACTAATGCAGGCCATAAGAAAATGCTTTTCCTTGGATGTTAAAATGCATTCTTGTGTGATTGAGGCCTTTATTGAAAACCACCCGTCCTCTCATATCAATCATGTCTAATCCATCTTCAGGGAGAACAGCTCAAATCCACTGTCACCCCGTGGCTCCTGGGAATGTGGCTTGGGGAAAGGCACAGGGGAGAAATCTCTCTGTTCGACGCCCAGCTGAGTACATTATTGGATCGGCCAGATTATGGGGAAGAAAGCTAAGAAAAAAGAAGGTCCAAGCAAGACAGATTTAGCTCAATGGTGACTGTCAGTGACACGGTGGGAGTCTGCAATGCTTAATGCTCATCAGGAGCTCCCACGTTGGAGGTTCACCCATCCCAAGGGCACGCTGCTTGCTTTGGGATGGCATGGGATTACAGGCGGTCCAGTCTCAGCAGAGCCTCAGGTTGGCAGGATATTAATTAAGTAATTATCATGCCGTGAGGTGCAGCTATGAATTATGCATGAGGTCTTGATTGGGACATTTGTGATTGTGTAATCTAATTTCAGCCATATGTCTGACATCTTTAGCTGAGTGTATAACATCCGACAGCCCCCAAGCACAAATACACACAAAGACATTTTCAGGTTTTGAATTATATATTTAAAATTCTAACATATTTAAATACATAAGCTTTTTTTTTTGCGCTGTGGACACCTGCTCATCATCATAAAGATTATAGGAAAGACTGGAATACCAATATATGATTGATTTTTACTAATATACGGGAGATTGAGACTAGTCACACTTTTTTACTCTAATAAAAAATACTGTATATTTCTCAGGGTATGTTCCTCAATGTTGGTGTGATATATATAAATACATACATACATACAGTATATATATTATATATATATTTTTTTTTTCTTTCTTTTTTTTTTTTTATTCAACAACTAAAAACAGATCCAAAACTAAAAGCTAAAACTTTATAAATACTACTTATACACATAATAAAGAAATTAAATAAAAATGACATGCATACAACAAAATTTCAAAACTTAACATTTAAATGAAAAACAAAAAATAAAGCTAAAAACAATTGGCCAAACACCAAAAAAACAACTACATATATGTGTATGTACAACCATACACACATACATATATATATATAATATTATTTAATTTCTATTTCGTTTTTTGAAGTGTTAAAATAACTCAAATTAAATAAAACTAAAACTTAATAAAAGACCTATACAGACATAATAAATTCAGACATAATTTAACTAAAATTAAAATAAATAACAAATACAAATAATACAAATCAAACGACAGTAGTTTATCAGTAATCCTAAAAAATAACACTGCCAAATTTACATGCTAAAAAACAACAACTTACTTACAAATAGTAAGAAATGTTTATAAAAACTGAATCTCAACTAGCCCTGGCCTCCTCTATAACATACATTTTCAGTTATACTACTGCTGTTCTGAAACATCATACAACAAATATTCATATTGACTAATTTACATACCTCTGACCTCATTTGACATTTAACAGAACAAATTTGTCAAACAAATTTGTTTCCCATTATGCTGATTAGAGTGAAATTAATTCATCAGTTTGGATTATTCTTCATGTTGAGAAAGACTTAGTCCAGATTAACTCTCTTTATCCAGTTCACATAATGGTATTTGCTCAAGTGTGAGATTACGCTAATCCGAGAGCACACAACGATGATCAATAGACCAGATTACGGCATTATGGAAATAATGAAATAAAAACAAGCATTTAAACATTTGTCCCTGAAAGACAGATCCCAAATCTTGTTAACATGCAGAGATGTGAAATTGCTTAATAAATTGTGCAAGCTTTTAGCATCTTAGATCAAATCTTAATTAAAAACTTTATTTCCTGAATATGCCTGGATGTCATTTTTATTTAGTTAATTTAATTGAATTCAATTATTGCTGCAGCACACAGGAAACAATTATCACTTTTTAGTATATTGATGATAATGATTATTCTGATGAACAACCTTTCGTTGGTGTAGTCGTTACTGTAAATGATCCCTGTAAAATGCCTGTAATGGTACTTAATCTGCAAGAAGGCAATAACAATACCAGAGCAAATCAAAAGTGTTATTCAGAATTACTGAAGATTTCTGTTGATTTTGGCACTGACTGCTTGCTGTGTGCTTTGGGGTCCCTATCGGCTTCCTCTTCTCAGTGTTTTACTCCCACACTTTTCCTTTCCCCTGTTTTATTGATAAAAGAACGTCTGAGCGGAAGTCTTTCTGTTCTCTCACTTCATGTTTCAGGAAGAAGCCTCACATTCACAAGTCAATAATGAGCAAGACATCTGCGGCCACAGGATGCACTGATGCCTGAAAGAGTGTTTGTGTTCTAGTGTTCGTTTGTTTCAGTGCTCTTTGGAGGTCTGCCTGCTGCCCTTTTCTGAAGTGGACCAGAGGCTGAAACACATACATAAAACTAGGGTGACCATACGTGCCATTTTCCCAGGACGCGTCCTGGCCAGGATTTGTTTTGGCTTTGTTTTCCTGTTTTCATGCTTGCTGGAGGTAATGATCGAAAAGTAGTTTGACCAATAACATGCGAGCATTGTACATAATGGACCGTGTGAGAAGGTGGGATCTACGGTCAAAGCGATGCAATTACGCGTACATATTAGGTGTGTTCAACTTAAAAGCAGTGCGGCTCAGACCGATCAGTGTTTGACATCAAAGTACCTCGAGAGCGTTTCAAAAGCATAACCGTCTGTATGGTACTTTGATCTCATACACCGATCGGTCTGCACACGCAAACAAAGCCAAAACCTAGATATTTTAGGCAATATAGAAATCCTGGCCAGGACGCGTCCTGGGAAAATGGCACGTATGGTCACCCTACATAAAACAATGTTTGCTTCAATGTAGCGAATAAAGTAAATTATAAAATTAGAATTTCACACATATTCCTGCTATTAAGAACCAACTAGTAAATTATTAGGATGTTCATATGAGCCAGTAGAACTAATCAGTGGTAGAGTTCGGAGTTGTACTCTTTATATGCACTAAAGGCCTGTTTACATCAAGAAGGAAAACTATAACGCTAACTATATTAGCAGCATCCATACAACAAATTATAAAATTATGTAGCGTCTGGACCACTCCAACACACAATATATATTTTGGTATATTTTAAAACACAGCATGTCTGCTTGTGCAAAGATAAGTTATGTTTCAATGCATACCAATAGAATGCTGCAGGGATTACACATTTTTGTAGGCTTAAACCTGGATATGAGTTAGCATTTTAGCATTAGCATTTTATGGATGTTTTGAATGGGTCTTTGGTTAAATGTCTGAAATAAGGTCTGTAAATTAAAAAGTCTATTTTGTTTTTTAAAGCCTCATTGTTTATAATCTTGCTCCTGGAATTATTCAAACTCTAACTTTCAGGACTAAAGAGTTGTCGGAAGTTTAAAGGTGATGACTTTAAAGGTGTACAGTAATTTGTTTATAGCCTATTGGCTTTTTATTTCTGGTGACTGTATTTTGTATTTGTGTTCATTTGTGAAGATTATCATGATGAACAAAACATGTAAGACACTTTGGTTGGTCCCAGAGCTTATTTTCTGTCAACTGTAACTGTACATATTTATGATTTATTTGTAAAATATTTCTTAATTGGCTAAAATGTCTGGGTTTTGCCTTTGTTTTCCTGTTGTTTTCATACTTGATCAAGGAAATGATTGATAGTTTGACCAATATAGCTGCAGGCAAAGTACATAATCAACTATTCATGTGTGCAAGAAGGTAGGACATAAAGAGAATGGTCAAAGCAATGCAAATATGCATACATATAATGTATGAGGACTGTGGAGAGTATGTCAATGGGAAGACAAAGTCAAAACCAGGACATTTTCAACAATTTAAAATTCCTGGCCAGGACATGTAGGGAAAAAAAGAGGATATAATGTCACCCTATGACTACTGAAAACAACTGCAGATTATGCACTTGTTTTTGCTATATAATTGTATTTTTGAAACAGTGTATGAGAATGTACAAAAAAACATGATGCCTTGCTTGTAATGTAAAATTAAGGTAATATAAATTGCTTGTAAGTCGTGTTCCATACGACCTAAAGAAACTGTATGAGCAACAAATGGAGCTGAATTTATATTGGATGTTGCCTCCTTATTTCAGAAGTCTACCACACACCCCTGATAGCAAGGTATACAGGAATATATGCATACGGTGCAGTTCCACCCTATACTCGTCAACAAGGAGTTCATTGATTCAGGTGTTCTTCTCTTACTTGATTTTTTTTTCTTTCACTCCTTTTTATTGATTTTGAACATCTGTGTATTGGGCATTCGGTATGATGCTGAATGGATTGCATGGCGCCAGAATATCTCTCTGTGCACCTGGTAATTTGTATCTGAATCATTTATCTTGTCCAGTGTGTTCTTGCTTGGCTAACCTCACAATCTGATTCTGATGGCTGACTCCAACATTTTTCTTTCACTCCTTTTTATTGATTTTGAACATCTGTGTATTGGGCATTCGGTATGATGCTGAATGGATTGCATGGCGCCAGAATATCTCTCTGTGCACCTGGTTATTTGTATCTGAATCATTTATCTTGTCCAGTGTGTTCTTGCTTGGCTAACCTCACAATCTGATTCTGATGGCTGACTCCAACAACAGATTGTCCCTGTCTGTCCTCCTGTCCCCTTCTCTGTTGAACAATGTTTTTCATTTTCTTTCTTTTAATGTATCTGTTGTATTCTATTTTGTTGGTAGCCATTTGGGATTTTCAGTCTAATGCATGCACAGAATAGCTGTGAAGTACATGAGAAATGTTGTAATTCAGGTTTTACCGTATAAACAATAGTTCAAACTCCATTTGAAAACGTGAATGTAGCACCATTGACTCACTGTGGCTTTAAAGAGCTCATGTTCTGTTACATCTGTGTACGATGCACATCCTCAGCTTAAAGAGCTCCCCAGTGCAATGGCTGCCCTGGAGAACGGACTTAAAACAGAGACATAAGAAGGAGAGGAGAATAAAGAAAAGTGTTTCTCCTCTGCCGAGAGCGAGCAGCCGTTCTCTCCATCTGTGTTGGTTTTGAGAGCAGTTCTTTGTCTTCTATGTTCCCTGGACCCCTGCTGTCTGAAAAGAGCCCTCTGCAGGGGCCTGACTGAACTCGGACTCTGATTTCTGTGCTAAGGGTTCACGTAGCGTAGAGCCCGTTTCTGAGTTCAAAGCACACAGTGAGTTTCTTCTAAATTGTTGATTTTTTCATCTCTTAGAAAGACAGTCTTTGCGATTGAATTATGCTTCATGCTTGAGATTTGAAGACATCCAGTTTTATTCCAAAATACACCACAATTTTCAATGTGCAAAGTGCATGATATTTCTGCATAAATTGTTTTCCAAAACCATGTGAACTGCCTGCTAACTGAGTAGCAACCTTCTAAGAGAACATTCTAATAGTAGGCTACACTACCACTGAAGTTTAAAAGAAAAAAAAACATATATACAGTATATATATTTTGTCATATTCAGCAAGGATGCATTAAATTGATCATAAGTCACAGTAAAATAAAAATAAAATCTATTAAATGCTGAAAAAAATGACCATTTTTGTTTCCACAAAAATATTAAACAGTACAATCATTTCAGCTGTGATAATAGAATTTAATTTTATTTGAGCACCAAATAATGATATTAGAATAGATTTCTGAAGGATCATGTGACACTGATCGTTCAGATCCTTTTATTTTCCATAAAAACACATTAAACATTTTAAAATATATTCAAATAGAAAACATTTATTTTATATTGTAATAATATTTCACAATATTTGATTAATTATTTTTTTTAAATTATATTTAATTATATGGCATAGAGTTTGCATAGATTGATTTTTTATTATTTTATTTTATTTTATTTATTTTTTGTCATTTACTGCCCTCTTGCACTGTAGAATTGTGTTCTTATAGTGTGTCCATAATTAGGTATCATAGGAGACAACATAATTAAGATTATACCGTTTTACCTGAACTGAAAAAGTTTGCATTTGGACATTTGGCAGACATTTTTATCCAAAGCATCTTACACTGCATAAGGTATTCATTTGATCAGTTTGTGCATTCTTTGGGAATCGACCCTATGACCTTGCTAAGCACCATCCTTTTCTGTTTGAGCTCTATAAAATAGTTACATTTACATTTAGTCATTTAGAAGATGCTTTTATCCAAAGCGACTTACAAATGAAGACAATAGAAGCAATCAAAACTAACAAAAGAGTAACAATATGTAAGTGCAAATGACAAGTCTCGGTTAGCCTAAAGCAGTACATGTAGCAAGGTGTATATACTGTATATATACACACACATACACACACACACACAAAAAGAAAAACAAGTAGAGAGAATAGAAAAAATAGAAAGCTAGTGTTAGTTTTTTTTTTTTATAAAAAAGAAGATAAATAGATAAAGTAGAATTAAAATAGAATAGAAAGTGTTATAGTTAGACGGGTAAAATAAAGAGTTATAAAAACATTTAATATTATTATATTTTATTTATTACAGTTTTTTTACAATAATTTTGTCACCAATTTCAGAACCTTCAAAACTCTAGACACAAAACTCAAAACAGTCATTATTTGTAACACAGGCTGTCCAATGTTCAAAATCAAAACTTTGCATATTGCGTTCAAAGAAACCTTGCATTTGCAGAAGCATTGGTTCAAAAAACTAATTTATTATGAAATACCGTAGGAACATTATTTTAGATCACCCACACACAAGATGCCCATAGTTTCACTGTGTAGTTGTTAGTACAGTCATTAAATATAGTTGTTCAAAACACGATGCAGCTTTCATTATGGTTCTACACATTCATACATCATTGTAATAGACTAGAGAGAAAAGTACAGACATTGGAATCATTACAGTAAACAAATTGTAAAAATTATTGATGAAATAATAAACACAACAGGTTTTTCAAAAAACTTTAAATTAGAAAAAATTAGATAAGAAAAAAAATATAAGAAATAACTACAGTAGGCATACAGTAAAATGTCAACTGGAGTGCTCCTCACTGCTTGTGGATTTGGCCACAGGTTCTCATCCACATCATAATGTATGTTTTCATTAGATAAACTTCTTGGAAAATCTGCATCTTCTGGCATGGCAAATACAGGCCTGACATTGGTCTCCTCCTGTGACGTCATTGCACGCATCATCTATAGCCTGGAGAAGAGTGACTTGTTTGTGAGGGTGCCTATTGTGAACCTTTTGTGAAAAATTCTTCATTCGGGGTACAGTAAGGAAAGGGGAGTATGGGAGTAAATACAAGGTAATAAACTGTGGATGGGCCTGAAACCATGATTGCTCTCAGTGCCGTTGCGAGGAATTCTGGGCCCATTGCACTGATTTTGCTATGGGGTCCGCTCAAAATCACATTCAGTGGGGGGTGGTTGGGCCCCCAGCGAACATCATTCTGGGCCACTCTCAACCTCTCCTCCATGTCATGGCCAGGTTAAAGCCTGCCTCATCCAAAAATACGAATGGTTTTCATCAGCTTCCAGCTCTATCACCCTCTAAAAAGACATTTATTGTTCGAAAAACAAATACTGAGAACAATGATATAGAATTTTGGGGGATTTTTTTTTTCCAGCCAACAACAGACATCTTGAAACTCATACCTGAACATACTCAGTTCTCAGTTGCTTCACTTTCATAATCTAAACATTTAATATTGTTCATCATTTTCCAAAAAAACTATGCTTCAAGAGTAATGCAACACTTATGTAGCATTCTGAGCAGCTGTATCAATTGATAGTTAGATCATTGTAATGAAATAAATAGTCACTCAATTTAGATGTAATGTGGGAGTTGCATTTTGAAATAGTAATACTTTGATGCTAAGTTGTGTCATTGCTCTCAGTGCCGTTGCGAGGAATTCTGGGCCCATTGCACTGATTTTGCTATGGGGTCCGCTCAAAATCACATTCAGTGGGGGGTGGTTGGGCCCCCAGCGAACATCATTCTGGGCCACTCTCAACCTCTCCTCCATGTCATGGCCAGGTTAAAGCCTGCCTCATCCAAAAATACGAATGGTTTTCATCAGCTTCCAGCTCTATCACCCTCTAAAAAGACATTTATTGTTCGAAAAACAAATACTGAGAACAATGATATAGAATTTTGGGGGATTTTTTTTTTCCAGCCAACAACAGACATCTTGAAACTCATACCTGAACATACTCAGTTCTCAGTTGCTTCACTTTCATAATCTAAACATTTAATATTGTTCATCATTTTCCAAAAAAACTATGCTTCAAGAGTAATGCAACACTTATGTAGCATTCTGAGCAGCTGTATCAATTGATAGTTAGATCATTGTAATGAAATAAATAGTCACTCAATTTAGATGTAATGTGGGAGTTGCATTTTGAAATAGTAATACTTTGATGCTAAGTTGTGTCATTTTGAACCGGTGATTTTAGTTCAATGAACAAAAGATCTTTGGTTCAAGTGTATTGTATCCAAGCATTTGGAAAAAGTGTTAAGTATTTTGAAAAACTTGCATTTTGATCATCGGTTGTGAATTATGTGTCTAGAGTTTTGAAAAATGACATGACGGTTCTGTTATTAGTGCACAAATGATTGTAAAACTGTAAATAAATAGTTGAGTGAGATTTTGCAAAGACAATTAGCTGCTATAGACTATGCTTCAAGAGTAATGCAACACTTATGTAGCATTCTGAGCAGCTGTATCAATTGATAGTTAGATCATTGTAATGAAATAAATAGTCACTCAATTTAGATGTAATGTGGAAGTTGCATTTTGAAATAGTAATACTTTGATGCTAAGTTGTGTCATTTTGAACCGGTGATTTTAGTTCAATGAACAAAAGATCTTTGGTTCAAGTGTATTGTATCCAAGCATTTGGAAAAAGTGTTAAGTATTTTGAAAAACTTGCATTTTGATCATCGGTTGTGAATTATGTGTCTAGAGTTTTGAAAAATGACATGACGGTTCTGTTATTAGTGCACAAATGATTGTAAAACTGTAAATAAATAGTTGAGTGAGATTTTGCAAAGACAATTAGCTGCTATAGACCATGATATCTTCAAAAAGAAAAAACAGTTTTCAAAGTTTAAAATCAGTAGGGAAACGGTAATTAGGGCACAGACAATGATTTTACCATTCCATCTTAAATGTTTCAAATTTTAATTAATCTATTTTTCACATGCCTGATGTGGCAGATGCACCTTATATGACTGAGGTAGATATGCTAGTGCTAAGGGTATGACGTGTGTGTGAGCAAGAACAAGCGTGTGGCAGAGTTATATTTAGCTGGGCTTGTGTGCTCATTGTGTGAGGACCGTGGATAGCTGGAATCAGGTGTCCAGGTGTCTCTCTGCGTTTAAATTAGCACCTCTTTGAGCTGCCCTGCTCCCGTTTAGACTCAGGGAAATATGTGCTCTCCTCACACCTCACCAAGAAAAGCTACAACACCGCGGGCTAAAAACCCTTTATTCTATCATCTCTCTCTCTCTCACTCACTTACTTACTCACTCCCCCTCTCCCTATCTGTGTCTATTACCCTTATTCTCCTCTCAATCTTTCATTTCCCCATCCATGCACTAGATCGCAGCTGTTTTATGGGACTAACGCCATTTCAAAGACACATTTTGAAGTGTCCCATGCTCATATTCTCCAATATTCTCATATTCTCTCATATTCTTTTGCTTCCAATCACTGGCACCAAATGTCAGTTAATACCATGCACAAAACAGTGTCTGTAATAAGAGTGAGTAAGAGCATACACAGGAAAATATTGATTGAGTCTTTTAAATTGACCTGTGCTGAAACTTTATTACATTGTCTTGCTAGTTCAATACATAACTTAATGCAGTTCTGCATCTGTTATCACTGTTTGTTCAAACAGAAGAGTGTAAGATGGATTCGACTGGTCCGTGATTCATGCGGTTTGAGATAAGAGTATCATCGGGTGGTTGGCGGATTGGATCACAAGACCAGCAGTAGGTGGAATCGAACCTGCATATTGTAACCCACAAAAATATTAAGCAGCACATCTGTTTTCAGCATTGATGATAAAAATAAGAAATGTTTCTTGAGCAACAAATCAGCATATTAGAATCATTTATGAAGGACCATGTGACATTGAAGTGCGGAGTTATGTAAAATGTTTCACAATATTACTGTTAAATAAAAGCAGCATTGGTGACAGTAAGAGACTTCTTTCAAAAACTTACAAAATATATGATTTTAATATTATTATCAATGTATACACTTTTATTTAGTTTTATATTATTTTAATTTGAATTCATTTTAATTGTAATTGTATTTTTATTTTACTTTACTTTACAGTATGACTACCAACAACTACCAACCGGGACTAACTGGGTCAAGCAACCAATCAAATCCTTGATTTTTTCTAATTTACTATCATTTTTTGGAGTAATGTTTGATTGAATTGTTGTTAAAACACAAAAAAACTGCTGAAATGTAATAAATTGTTATGGATTTGTGCTAAAACAACAAAATACCATTTATTTAAAAGGGTTTTACTTGGTCAGCAGAAAGCAGCATAAAACTCCCATAAATCCAAGTAATCTGTTTAAAAACATATAAAGAAACTAAATGTTATATTGAACCAGGTGAAGAAAAAATTCCTAATATACTTTCGACACTTCAGGCCTTATTGCTTGAGTGCCGCAGTAATGTAACATCTCACACTTCACAAATGACCACATAAAGTAACACAGCATTAAGAACATCTTTTATGTTCTCATTCTTCCATCTCATTCTCTTCCTCTCCTCTCCATCTCTCACCCCTGAGGAGGAGGTGAGATTGGTGTTATTCATGAGACTGTGCAGGCAAACAGAGCGTACACACACCTAACTACCAACAACTACCAACCGGGACTAACTGGGTCAAGCAACCAATCAAATCCTTGATTTTTTCTAATTTACTATCATTTTTTGGAGTAATGTTTGATTGAATTGTTGTTAAAACACAAAAAAACTGCTGAAATGTAATAAATTGTTATGGATTTGTGCTAAAACAACAAAATACCATTAATTTAAAAGGGTTTTACTTGGTCAGCAGAAAGCAGCATAAAACTCCCATAAATCCAAGTAATCTGTTTAAAAACATATAAAGAAACTAAATGTTATATTGAACCAGGTGAAGAAAAAATTCCTAATATACTTTCGACACTTCAGGCCTTATTGCTTGAGTGCCGCAGTAATGTAACATCTCACACTTCACAAATGACCACATAAAGTAACACAGCATTAAGAACATCTTTTATGTTCTCATTCTTCCATCTCATTCTCTTCCTCTCCTCTCCATCTCTCACCCCTGAGGAGGAGGTGAGATTGGTGTTATTCATGAGACTGTGCAGGCAAACAGAGCGTACACACACCTGGACCTTTATATAGGCCTCTAATAAGGTGACCAAGACAGCGAGCAGCTGTAGTCCAGAACAGAACATTCACACATTATTATTTTTGAAGTCATAGGACTCATTTATCAGACAGTCTGCTTACAACCAAAGGTGCCAAGCAGTGGCTTTAGGTGGTTATTAGATTTCTAAAATCAATTGTGACATATAATTTACAAGCACTTTCCTATCATCTCTCTGCCTGACTTCAAATAAAAGGCACACATTGTGTCTATTTTGCTCCTTTTTATGGCTTTTCCAAAGAACCGCTGTTCCATAACTCTGTTCTACTTTATCCCTTGCTACCTAAAGCTAGTCTCCACTTGTCTCTTTTATAGATTGGGGTTGAGCAGTGGGCCCATGGGGGTCTCTCTATGTAGCTGCAGTGAAGGCCAGCAGCAGCTGAGACCCATGGCTTGCTGCAGGAGCACCAGAACTTATTGTCACTCCATGGTGCCCTCCATCAAAGCCATGATTAATAGAATGGGCCTTTTCTTTCCTATAGCCTCCAGCGCTTTCTCACCTTCTCCATTTATACTCTGTGCACAGCGCTCCTTCTCTCTCCCGTCCACTAACATTGGGAAGCTCCGCTCACGTGGCAGGCAGATGCTTTCTGCTATCCTTGACGATCATTCGATATACTTTCATTTTACCGCGATACTGCGAAACAGTTGATACATCCAACTGCTCATTAAACCAGGACTATTATGAGATCGACAACACTTTAAATGCTTTATTGGATGGATGTGTTTAGCCGCAGGTTTAATCTTGGTGTAAACTGAAAGGGCTCTCTATATCCTCCTACGCAGTTCTCGTGCAAACTTCTGACACCATGTTGAGTTAGGATGGCTATTTGTCTAGTTTTGTGTTAAAACAAGCCAGGTGAGACGAACGTAATGACATGCAACTTTATTGTTCCAGCCTCTCACTCTCCCAATAGGGGGCAGTAGTTAACCATATCACCACATACACCTTTGACTCCAGATATTATTTATACTGCCAAACATAGAAATTAATGTTTCCTTCACTGTTTCACAACACAGAGAAGGTGAGAAGCGATTATAGTTTCTCAATATACATTTAATTCTAGTCCTTGAATTTGATTGGCTGATTTACTCAAAAAACATTTTGAGTACATTTCATTGTTTGTATCACTTCGCTTTGTGCTTCTGCATTTTAGTCTGTGCATTGAGGTTTTTTTAATGAGTTTTTTTGCATTTTCCATTTTTGGCATGCAACAAGTGACTTTTTAATAAGTGAGTCGTTTCATCATTCATTTAACAGATTCTTTTAGAAATACCTGTTTATGCAGGAACAAAACAGGCGACTGTCTTTATGTCATTGAGTCATTCCCTAAATCGATTTGTTCAAAAACACAGATTCATTCAGGATTGAAACAGGCAGTTGTCTGTATGATTTATTCACTAAGTTGATTCGCTCAAAATACTGATTCATTCAGGAAAGAAACAGGCAACTGTCTTTATGAGTGAATCATGAATTAATTCACTAAATTGATTAGTTCGAAAACAAGGATTCATTTAAGAACAAAACAGGCAATTATCTTTATGAGTGTCATTGATTCATTCTTTCATTCACTTAATCAATTATTTTAAAAACATGGATTAGTTTAGGAAGGAAACAGACAGTTGCCTTTATAAATGTGCCATTGATTCATTCATTCAATCAATTTGTTCAAAAACACTCATTCATTTAGAATGAAGCAGGCACTTTTCTTTATGAGTAAATGATTACTTTACTCAGTCGATTCTTTCAGATACACTTATTCATTCAGAAATGAAACCACCTGTTTAGGCTTCATTTTGAACTATTTCCAAAGATGGAGCAAAAATAGATAAAACAACTGGCAATATTGTGTTTTTTTAATGTTAAAATGTTTTTAAAACTTTACTGTGGAACAATCATTTCTATGAGTTCCCTCCTGTTGATCAGCTTTAGTCTTTGTTTTTGGTCATTTGAATTTGAAGCAAAGTTTATACCCTTGGGTTTTATTGTTTCTTTAGTAATGGAGCCATGACTTTGGAAGGTCAAAGACATTAAAGATTTCATCAGCTGTTTCTGATCTCTCTGCCAATGAAATTAACACAAGCACACTGTTTCCATCACTCTCATTTCCACCGTCACCCCTCAATCCTTCTCTATCTATCTCTGTGACTTCAATTCAATTCCTTCCTCTTGTTTTTCTTTCCCTCTTACTACATGTCATGCTCCCTTTTTCCAAATTACATTATCTCCAATCCCTTTAGGTCTTCCTCTCTCTTTAGTCTCTCGCCCTTTCTTTAATTCTTCCCCTCTCTCTCTTTCACTCTCTGTCTCTAGAGCTCCTAGTAAATGATGCATAGCTGGGTCCCAGACACTGAGCGATCATTAGTGAGGTGGTCCAGGAGAGATGGAGTGAAGGATGGTGGAGGGAATAAGAGAGAACAGCAAAAGACATGTTTCTGCCCTCGGGCATTTCCCTGATTCCTCACCAAACGAGAGATTGTTTGTGTAAAATGCCAGTAGGTGGCATTTCCTCAGCCCATGCTCATTAATTATAGTGCACACACACGTACTTACATACAAGGATGCATTCTCAGGTGTTTTCACAACCATACAATATACACATATTTTTCCCCTTATGGTTGCTATGGCTGCTTGTTGACTGTTCCACTTGATTCTGAAATGAACATTCATAACTTTGCTAAGCTGAGGTTTGATTAAGTGGATATTGTAGACTCATTTAAATCTGTTTATCGCTCCTGTAAATGCACATTCTATATTAATGCGCCAAGTAGATTCATTGATTGGCAACGTGCAGTTAGAATACTGAACTATATGGTGAGAATATAATAGAATAGAATAGAATAGAATAGAATAGAATAGTGTCTCTACAATAAAGTAGGAGAGCTATGAAACATAGTACAAAAACAATGAAAAAACAATAAAAAATTATTTGTTGGTTTAACTTAAAAAGTAAGTAACCTGGTTGCCTTAAAATTTTGAGTTTATTGAGTTGAAACTAAGAATTTTAGTTATTACAAAGATAGTAATTTTATTGTTTCAACTAATATTTTGTTCTAAGAATTAAAAATAATTTTTTAAGTGTTGTTTTGTTGTCATAACTTTGTATTAAATATTGTATCAACTTATTCAAGCAATCAAGAGGATTAAGTAAACTTTCAAATTTAAGTTCACTCAACTACATACAGTTTGTTATAACAATTACCTAAAAAGTTTATATGCCTTAAAATTACGAGTTAAATAAACTTCAACAATATATATATATATATGTAAAATTTTTTTAAATGAATGTGAAAATAACTGCTTAAATGAAAACATTAAAACGCAAAGCAAAAATGAAAATCAAACAATTTTGCCTTTAAGTGCTGTGACAGGTCCCGGATAGACTAACAAAGTACACAACCCCACAACGTGTCACAACCCCAGATCACAAAGATTTCTTCTTCTCTTACCAGGACCACATCACTGCAGATTGATGGTGCTCACTTTGTTCACCCACAACTATAATTCCAACAGTCATGTCCTTGATGAATTCCTACTCAGAACCTGTGTGCTTTAATAAAAACAAAGGGAAGCATTAAAATGTGACTTACAATCTTACAATCCTACAAGCTTACAGACTCCAATAAATATTTGCACTTATAAAGTAAATAAATGTACTTACAACTTTGTCCAAGCTCTACAATGTGACAGTCATTTCCATTATGTCTGCATAGCACTTTGATGGACACAACTGCAAAAGGACTTGCTGCGGTCGATCCACAAGATCGTTGAATTCTTCAGTCATTCCCCAGAATATCAAAAACATGAATACATGTTAAAACAACACTGTAAAATAATAAAAACAAATATATAAATAAATCTTTACAGGGAAAGACAAATGTCATTACAAGTTTATGTTTCTATTACCAAAGCCCTACATTACAATCCAGACGAGGCTTTTAAATGGCATAACACATGAAATTAGAAAAAAGAGAGAGACAATTTAACACATTTATGTCTATCCTTATTGCAGGGCTGTTTATACAAGATAAAAGCTATTATTACTGTTATTTAAAAAACTGTATATTTGAACGTATGTCTAATGCAATATAATTATGACCGTTTATTCACACAGCATTACAATGGGTTGCGGTGAGGCACTTCAATAACTACTTCAGAAAAATGAAAGAAGAGTTTGTACCTTCAGAGCTTCACCTGAACCAAGGTTATGTCAGCAATATCAAATGCATGCGCTCCAAATGAACTGAGGGAGCTGCTCATGCAGGGTTGCCAGGTTTCCACAACAAAACCCACCCAATTAACTAGCCCAATTGCAGAGGGGGGTCTTGGGATTATGAGATGCTGCCTTACTTGCTTGCATCCTACAGTTAGAATACTGAACTATATTATTGGTGAATAGAATAATAGAGTATAGACTCTGCAATACAGTAGGAGAGCAATACAGAACAATATACACAATAAAATACAGTGCAGTTATACAATATGGTACAAGAGGCAAAACCAAACCATATGTAATACACAAAAATGTACACAAATTATGATGAATTGTTTATTTCAATAATTATTAATAATGAATTTAACTATTTATTGAACAGTGGTGTATTTTATCATACCACACAAGGTCTAAAATGTATGAAAACAGATTAAATAATACCATTGTCTCAAGTATGTACTATGCTGTGGATTTACACCACATCCCTGACTAATACATATGACCCTTGTTGACTTATGAACTTTTAGTGTTTATAGACCGTGTTCCCAAAGGCCTTTATGCAGGCAAATGCTATTTAATTAACCATTTAGCCTTCATCAATAGGACACACACACGCATGTACACACATAAAATCTCCGCAAATTTATTCTTGATTTGGATAAAGCAACTTACAACTCCCCGATGAGACTCATTTGCTTCACTCATTCTCAGCGCATTATGCGTGAGCTAAATATGTGAGGAGGACAAACTAAATAAATGAACAGAGAAAGAGAGGAGAAGAAGCACAGATGTGAACTTGGTGCACTGGGAAAAGAAACAGAGCCTCAATAGAGCCTAATCTTGTACCGCCACTTACTCCAAATCAGTTTTGTTGCATGTATGCTGCAAATGCGGAGTAATTGTGTAGATACTTCAAGATTGTTTTATGGAAGGAATATGTTTCCATGGCTATCAATTGTGTGGATACTTGAAGAAACAAGAATATTTAATTTAACTAATATGTTTCTATGGCAATCAGAGCCACAACAGATAACTAATTCTACTACTTTTAAAAATCAGTTATAAATAATCAAAAATATATAAATCAAACAATGTATCCCTATATGTTTCTGTCTTGAATATTTGTTTATTTGGAGGAAATAAATATTGTAAGTGAGCCCTCTTAACTCAGCTGCCAGATGCAGAGACCTTCTTCTCAGCAGACTGTTCCATCTTTTCAAATCTCATATTTCATGCTCAGGTATTTACCCAGGTGACAGTGAGATGTGAGCACTGGATTACTCAGATCTGCGCTGCTTTTATGCTCTAAATGCCACAAAGTGTAAGCATCAACCAGGATCCAGCTATTTCACAGAGCGCTGACTCATTCCTATACTGAATGGATCTGTTTACCTTGGAAACAATTTAGGATGAATCTCCTCACATAAAAAATAACCTGCTATTTAGTGGCAAACCTGCACTTTGTGTGGAATACTGTAGGTCTTCAGTACAACTGACAGCTCTGAAAGGTATTGTGCTTTTCTCTGTCAGCATGTAATTACAAACAAAAACATGCATTCAATTCTGTTTACCCGCACCATTCGTTGACACTTGACAGGAATATGATATATGCCAGGGTTTTGGAAGCTATTTGAGATCTGAAAATGTTGTTGAATTAATTTGTCTTGCCTCTTCGTTTTACTGCTATAAAATTATGGTATGAAAATTGGAGTTTTGTGTTGTCTACACTACTTTTAACAGTGTGAAATAATAAAGATTTTAATGTTTTTGAATGAAGTCTCTCGTGCTACCAAGATTTATTTGATCAGAAATATTATGAAATATTAATACAATTTAAGATAACTGTTTTCTATTTAATGCATTTTAAAATGTAATTTTCATGTGATGGCAAAGCTGAATTCTAATATGCTGATTTGCTGCTCAAGTATCATTTCTTATTATTATTAATGTTGAAAACAGTTGTACTGCTTAATATTTTTGTGGAAACCATGATTCATTCAAAAAAATTTGACATTTCTAATTGCAAGACATTTCTAATGGCAAAATATGCTGTTCACTGAACTTTCTATTCATCAAATAATTGAGCACCAATAATAATTTATAAAAAATTGAGCACCAAATCAGCATATTAGAATGATTTCTGAAGGATCATGTGACACTGAAGCCTGAAAATTCTGCTTTGCCATTAAAGAAATAAATAACGTTTTACAAATTTGGGAAATGGGAAATTTCTTGGGTCTTTATCTTTGTCTTTTGGGTTTCCCTCATTAATGATGCGAGCAGTCCACGGTTCCACATATTACGAGCAAGGGGTTCTGAAATTGAAAAGTCAGAAGGTAAAGACTCTTGGAAACCTCTGTCTGACCTCTCTGCCATGCTTTTTTACTTTGCTAGCTTAAGGCCAACTCCTACATTTCAGGATGCAGGTGATGGAAGGGTTCAAATGAACATAAGAACAGAAAATTCTCATTTTTCCAAATAGTTGTGGCACCTTTAATTTCATTAGCTTTTTTCCCATTCCCCTACAGGAGAGCCGAGTTTCTAGGGCAACAATCAGAGTAATGGTCTTTCCCATGCAATCTGCTAAAATCCCCTGTGGCCCACGGGCCCAGGTGTACCTGGGGATTAGAACAAGGCGGGACAGGTGAACTCAGCATGGAATCGCTCACAAGTCATACTGATAACCATGCACACATTATTATAGGGCCTTTTCATTCGTATAATACTGAGCTTATTATTTTCCATATGCTTTCTAACCCTACACCAACCCTTAAATCTAACCTACAGAGAATTTTTCTGCATTTTTAGATTTTAATTAAAATGTTACTTAGTCGTTTTCCTCGTGGGGACCATTGGAAGGTTCCCACAATCCAAGTCGTGTCAGGTTTTACGATCCTTGTGGGAACAAAATGTTTAATATTGAGCTAATTATTGTCTATTTATTGTCTATACATTAACCCTACACCTATGTTTAAATGTAACCCATTTTTGCATTTTTATATTTTATTTAAAACATTATTCCTTTTATGTAGGAAGGTTGTAAAGGTATTCAGGTTTTACTTTCTATATGGGGACGATTGTTTCCCACAACATGAGGTCAAAATAAACAACATTATACTTACTAAACCATGAATACAGTAAATAAATAAATACAGATTTTTATTAAAAAAAATTTTTTTTTTAATTATTCATTATACAGTATTTACTGATACATACAAATATTTATTTAAAATATCAGTATTTAATAGTCTAAAGGTTACATATTTTTCTTTATACATTACATATACATTCATATACAGCCCACAGTTATAATGGAATACCATCATGGGAGCATGATGGTGTTACATGAGAACATGGATGCTACCATCCTAATCAAGCTTAATAGTATGATCAGAAGAAAAAAACATATCTTATATGAAATCTATGGCATGAATTCCTTTCTGGCACATGCAGAGATAATTAGTCTATGGTTTGGGTCAGCTCGATAAATCTTGAAAAAAAATTTCTGTTATCCCACTAAATTACTTACAGACTATTTTTAGGGTTTTCCTTAACGAATTTACGGGAATTTAATGTGAGCAGTGCTAGACATTTATTTAAGCATCTTTGTCATAATGACTATAATAGCATGTGCATGTTCTCACTGTCTCTCTTCAATGAGCAGCATCATCTTCCATTATTTATCCTCTTTACCACCACACTTCTGTCACTCTCGCTTATATCCCTCTCACTCCGTACCTTCTCTCACCTCACTGTTACACGGCTCATCATGAGTCACATTTCCAATTAATCTCAACATTATTCAGACTGAAGCACTGCAAATCTTATCGCAATTTCCATCTGCCCAGTAACTGAAGATGTGTTTGAGAAGTAATGAAAGCAAACCGTGTTCCATTAGTAGGCTGCAAACTTATCTGAGCTGATGACACTGGCAGAGGATCAAATCGGTATGACAGTTTGCTCAGCTAGTGGCAACATCTTATGGATTCAATTAAAGATGCAGCAAAGTCATTCTGTATGTTTATGCTCTCAAATCTGTTATTATTATTTACTGATTCTTAAACAGGAATATTAAAGCAATAGTTCACCCAAAAAAGACTGATGACTTTTTGAGAAAAAGCACTATCATAGATAGAGGACTTGCATTTTAGTTGGAAGCAACGCTTTGAAGTTAAAATGGTCTTAATGATCACTGTAAAAAATGACCTTGAATTTAATGGTAAAAGACTGTAAAAATGCTACAGTAAAAAGACCGTATAATTTACAGTGAATAACCGTAAATTGACATTCCCAGAATTCCCTGCGTTACATTTCAAATTTGATGTTTTTTTGTTGAAATAACTGTTTCTTCTTAGTTTTTTCTAATCAGTTTTGTATATTAGGGTTGTGTGTTACACCTAATGTTGTTAAATGAATGTTTATTGCATTATTTCAGTTTCATGTGTGTTACCGTGATGGTGTTTAGCGTTTGTGTGAATAACACTGCGTACCTTCTATAAATGTTATTAGTTAAAAGCTGCTTGTGATGGGCTTTGGATCATCATGTGACTTTCTCATCACCACCTGCATTTGGTGGTTATCAGTGTATTACAAAGGTACAAAACAGATTTCAGTACTTCAATAGGTTGGTATATTAACATTATATCAGTTAATGAAATTATGGTATTTAACTGTAAATTTAAGTTAATACCGTAAAACCTAAAATGCTGCTACCATATTTTTTACGGTAAAATTCCGGCAACCACAGCTGCCGTTTTTTTACCGCAAATTTGACAGTGATGGAATGGACATACACACATTTTTTTCTTCACAATACATTAACTGGTGGCCTGGAGTAATGTGGATTATTTGTGGATTATTGTGATGTTTTATAATTTGTTTGGACTCTCATGACGGCACCCAATTCACTGCAGATGAACCACTGGTGAGCAAGTGATGTAATGCTAAAATCTGTTCTGATAAAGAAATAAATTAATCTACATCTTGGATGGCTTCAGGGTTAATATATAGTTTTAGCAAATCATATTTTTTGGGTGAACTATTCCGTAATCATTAATTTTTTAAGTGCTTGTCCTATCTTATTTATTGTATTTTATGACCAGATAAAACTCTGAAACACATCCATGTTCCAGGAAACTGAAGAGGGAAAGATGAGGGAAATCATCACTGGTCCGCAGGATTATGAGCTTTCAAAATCAGATTTGTGTTAAAGACTGCCAGGCACAGTCATTTTAGCATGAACATCGCCTGACAGTTAACAAGACTTTCTTTTTATAACCACCATTTTTTTCATGTCTTCACAGGATGTATTTTTGTTTTTCTTTTTTTTCTATTAGCTGCTTCAGCAGGTGTAAATAGAGCATACTGTATTTATAAATTTAAGAACTGCACCTGATATATGGGGAGAAAAAGTATTAGGTGTAACATGTCAGAACAGATTTGTGATCTGTAAACATTTACACTTTTTAACACTGACCACTCAGCGACTCACATTAAATATAAATGAAATTGTTGTTTACAGAGTGTTTTTCCCTGTCTGGTTTAGCAACACCTGCAGATCAGGAACTGCTGCCCTTACCAGACTCCAATATATGGTCCTCCTCCATCTGCATTACAAAAGATTCTGCTTCCTGTGGCAAGTAGACTGCGATTTGAATAACCTGTTTACCTTTTAGTTTCTGCTTACCCAACCAAAACCTGAGCGCTCTGACTGCAGTCTTCTGGAGGGTAACAATGAAACCAAATGGCCACTGGACAATCAGCCTATATTCAGCATCTGAAATGACTCAAAAACACATGTAGAAACTGTCGCCCTCTTGTGGTGTTCCCGAGAATACGTTCATAAATGCACTGAACGTGAATGAAACATGCTGGGAAGCATGGCTGTAAATTGTGATTGTGTTACTAACCCTAATAACAAAACTAACATTAACACATTCTTGTAAATCCTTCATCCAAACCACCCTTAATTTATCATAATCATAGAAGATTAGAATTAAAGACAGTCAATTACATGGTAAAGGCCAAAAGAACGCAGCTCACATACATCAGAAAAATGGCTAGATAAATAACTAAACAATTTTCTTTAATTATATTGTTAAAATATAGACAATTTAAACAACAACAACAACAATATACAATTCTATGTAAAATAACGAAACCATTTTTATTTAGCTATAAGTAAAAAAATATATAACATTAATATTTTTCCTCCAAGTGAATCCCGAATCCGTCTCCGGGCTTTCCGTGTTTCCATTCACATCTCTATTCGCGTCTCTGTTCGCCAGAGCTCAGTGTGGGTCTGAAGGTTGATGATTGGTTGAGGGGAGATGAGAGTCTGGAGGCTCGCGCTTCATACCCGCGTTAGTGTTTACACTCAGTACTCGAGACACAGACGAGCGGCAGCGTCAGGACTATGGCGCTCCACAGATAACAGCGGAGATGTCACAACTATGGCATTATATTTAACGCTCACGGACAACTTTTTCTTCTCGTCTCAACAGGAACAAAGCTGTCAAGTACTTTTGTTTTCTATTCGTTCGCGGAATAATTCAGCAGTTTTCAAACAGTGCCAGAGAAAACGCGTTCGCTGGTTCAGTGGAGTTGTGAGCGAGATGAACTTTACGCAGGTTGTTGGCTATTTTGTGTTTCACTACGGACGGGGACTGCGATGTGCCTGACTGAACATTTTGTGTAACTAATTCGACATATATCGCGTCCTGATTTGGGGAAATAGTGTTTGTTATAAACCACGGTGCGTTCTTTTGTAAGTTTGTGAAGTTTGAGGAGGAACCCGCCTCCACGTTTCCACTAACGTTATTTGAAGTATCCTTCGCAGAGGATTCAGCGAGGTTCAGCCGACTGGAGCGAGAGCACCTGGGGGCATTTGGCAGTTGCGTGACCGGGTGAAGATGCTCTCAGCGTGGATACACCGCGACCATTCTCCCGCCTGCCTGCTCGGTTTAGCTATTCTCTGCGCAACCTTTGCGACCCATGCAGGTACGAGCCATTTTAATAATAACATATTAATATTAATAATGTGCATATTTATAATAAAACCCTTCCTTATATTTTCCGTCTGAAACATACGGGAAAGCAGGTGTGGGTTTTCTAAGCAAGCGCGCTCATACACACCCAAAACACAGACACAAAGTTTAGTGATAATGAGGTCGTCAAGCAGGATTTGTGTTTCTCAACATTTGTCGACTATCAAGTGATGCCTTTTGATTTTTTTTTATATACATAAGCAGATGACTCATTAGTCTTTTAGAATGAAAGCTACTTTACTTTTTCTGGCCTGTTTTTTTATTGCATAGAAGCTGTTACAACCTTGTACGTGAGACAGAAGCATTAATAGCGGAATTATGGAGAAATTTATATAATGTTTTTTGTTGATCCACTTTACTAAATGTCTCCATGCATTATCTCCGAATTATAACAGGTGGCACTCTTCATTTTGAATATTAAACCATGTATAGTGATTAAATCCTATCTATCTATCTATCTATCTATCTATCTATCTATCTATCTATCTATCTATCTATCTATCTATCTATCTATCTATCTATCTAGGCAGTGTAAGAACCAGATGAAGGGATGTGACTGCTGCATGTGCACTCATCTCTCTCTCTCTGCCTTCAGAGAGGAATATTCTGTTGATCTCCTCTCTTTCTGCTTGCCACGATGAGCTTCCAAGCAGCGAATAAAAAGCAGAACCCCCGGTGTTCCTGGTGTAATTAAGGTTTAGCTCAATGCCTTCCTGGCTCCTGAAAGACAGAAAAAAACAAACCTCATAAAAAGGAAACAACATCTGAGGGAAAGCAGAGATAGTGAGTTCTGAATTAAAGTGTGTTGCTTTAAAAGCTCTTCCTTTCTGTTATTTTACTTTTCTGATTGATGTAGTTTAGGGTTACATTAGCACATGCTCTTGATTAAGTGGTGGTAGAAGTTCCTCTGAAGATGTTTTTAAAGCTTAATTTTGTAGAGTAATGAATTTTGTTGAAATTAGCTCAGTTTTGTTTTCGTTTGTCATCACAGTGATGTAGTCTGCAAGTTCATACTGTGTAAGGATTTTTTGTACAGAAGAATTCGGAGGAGACCATGTTGAATTGGCAGCAATGATTATACAGCAAGTTCAAAATTCCTCTGAAAATGATCTGAAAATGAAAGGATAGGTTGATTTACTTCAGATTTGAAAACGGATGTGAACTGCAGTTTAACTGTCCTTTCTCGTAAAGATCTACCAGCAGTCCATTGTAGAAAACATGCCTATTTCAACCTCAGGGATTTAATATAGACAAGATTGGGGCTAGTTGTCACACAGGGAAGTTGTCTTAAAAAAACAAACTATAAGTGTTTTATCTTTTAACTGAGAATGTGAGAACTGTGTTTTGAGGATCTTTATTGGGGCAAGTTGCCACATGTGCTTTAAATGTTATAAATTGTTAATTTATTTTGCAGTATTAAACGGCTTGATATTTTTATAGATTTTTGCTGTTTCATGAATTTATTTGTTTTATAATTCATTTCATGTTAAAAATTTGCTGAACAGCCTGTAATAGACTGTTGTGTCAACTTATCCCAACATACTGTAGTGAGACAACATGCCCTGTTATTGGATGTGTGTTTAGCAAACTCTTTTTTTCCCTCCTGGGCAAGAATTATACAGAAATGGTCTCAAGTCAGAAAAGTCAAGAATTATACAGAAAATAACTAGATAAACCCGCTCTAAGAATTATTCACTGTACTGTTAATAAAAAGTGACAACTTGCCCCGGTCTCTGTACAGTATGTGAGAAACTTTACATGAACGGTCTAGATTTTACAGACAGAAGTACTCCAATCATGTCTCTTGTTGAGACGGCGATGCCAGCACATATTTCATATCATCCATGAAGCATCAGAGTCAAGATGGATAACGATTATCTTCCCTCTCATTCTTTCCATTCCTGTATTCTTCCTCTCCCTCCTGTCTGTCTGTATTGTGGATGCGCTGAGCTCAGATTTCCTGTATGGTACAGCTCTTTCAGTGTTGACATACACATTAATTACCCAGACTGCCAGAAACCCACTTCTGGCTCCTTTGCCCCATCAGCTTTTTTCCTCCCTGTTTGTGTGCACGCGTTTGTGTATGCGTGTGTGTTTGTTTGGCAGAACATCCCTGTATACACGCTTGAGCTGGATAGAGATGGCAGACGTGTGCTGTTGTGTATGTAATGGAGTTGCACTGTCCTGACCTAAACCTTTGAGTCGTATTGTTTGGACAGTTTCAAGAGGATTAAGTTCAGGCCTAGTGGCCAGCACCACTGGTAGAAAAGTGGGGTGTAGGTCAAGCTGATGTACCTAAGGTCAAGATGGGGAAGGGAGGTGTGCTCTTGCTTGCCCATCATGTTCAGAGAGCATAACATGTCGGATCCTCCCAGTCACGGCTGCCGGAATTCTCCGCCGGTAGTCCAGGGCGTGGGGGGATAATTGGTTATCTCTGAGAACAGGTCAATTGTGGTTGAGTTTGCTTACTGTGAATTGTAAGATACACATTGTGAAATTCAGTTATGAATGCAAAATCTACAAAAGGCAAAGAGAAGAAAACTTAGGTTGGAAGAGAACCAGTAAGGCTTGTAATTAGGTCTAGAGGAAAGGAAATGCGAAGGAAGGAATGCATGGATCGGTGAGAGGTCTGGCAGAGATCTGCACCACCAGTCTTGTGGTGTGCATTAGCTTTATGGCCGCTGTGGGAGGCAGAGAGAGGGGTGAGGAGAGGGCACTGGAGGAGATCACTGGTTTTCCACTCACCCTCATACTGTATTATTCATCACTGTAAAGTGGCCTTCTTTAATATTTTAAAGCAGTTTATGGTTGTGTGTGATCTGTTTATGATGCAGTGGATTTCTGAAATGGTGTTGGACATGTCTTCTGTGCAGGCAGGTGTGAGAAGACGGTACAGAAACCTGTTGAGGGTTGTTAGTAGCACTTCATTATCGCCTGACTGAATTACATGCTGATTTGTCCGATTATTTATTTATTATAATTATTTTTTTTAACATTTATATCTGTCGGTATTTCATATATACACTACTTTTCATACTTGTACTATTTTTAGTAATCTTTTATTTTAAATTTATCAGAAGTGAGAGTAAAGGCATTTATAATGTTACAAAACATACTGTTTTCAACAATACTGTATTAAGAAATTATTCTTGAGCACCAAATCATTATAGAATGATTTCTGTAGGATCATGTGACGCTGAAGACTGGAGTAATGCCTACTGGAAATTCAGCATTGCCATCATAGGAATAAATTACATTTTTAAGTTTATATTTATATATTTGAAAAATAGAAAACAAGTTATTTTACATTGTAATAATATTTCACAATATGTTTTTCTTAAATAAATGCATTTATTGTTTATATAAATTTTTCTTTCAAGCTTATTTTAATTATTTAGGCCTAGTCCTATAGAGAGAGTACATTTTGTTGTTTATCTACCTTAGATGAAAATAATTATCAACTTATCTGTGTTGGTCAGAATTTTAATATTAGTACTTCAGTATTTCTTTACTTGAAAAAACTTAAATCTATAACCATCCATTTGATGCATATGTACATAGATCAACAAAGAATAAAAGCCAATGAAAGAAACCATTCCCACTCCCAAAATACTGAAGAACCTGATTTTTCTGTTGATTTTGATGACGCTGAAGACTGGAGTAATGCCTACTGGAAATTCAGCATTGCCATCATAGGAATAAATTACATTTTTAAGTTTATATTTATATATTTGAAAAATAGAAAACAAGTTATTTTACATTGTAATATTATTTCACAATATGTTTTTCTTAAATAAATGCATTTATTGTTTATATAAATTTTTCTTTCAAGCTTATTTGAATTATTTAGGCCTAGTCCTATAGAGAGAGTACATTTTGTTGTTTATCTACCTTAGATGAAAATAATTATCAACTTATCTGTGTTGGTCAGAATTTTAATATTAGTACTTCAGTATTTCTTTACTTGAAAAAACTTAAATCTATAACCATCCATTTGATGCATATGTACATAGATCAACAAAGAATAAAAGCCAATGAAAGAAACCATTCCCACTCCCAAAATACTGAAGAACCTGATTTTTCTGTTGATTTTGTGTTTGTAGTGCACAGAATGACCTTTGCGTTTATGTGGATATGTGTGTGTGAAACATGAAGTGCAGCTGAATTCATCTAGTACATAAGAGTAAAAGGCAGAGATAGAGGAAAAGTCTGAGAAATATATCTTCGAGAGATGCATTGAGATAGATGGAGCCCAGGGATTGCCTTTTTAATAGATTTTATTAAAAAAAGAGAGTGAGAGTGAAAAGTCAAGAGTCAGATGCATTGGCATTCAAGCATCATTAAGTCCCTGGCACAGTCTGAGAGAAGAAGACACCGACGGGGCGAGAGAAGGAGAGAGAGTGAGAGACAGCGACAGAGAGGAGAAGTGATGAGCAGATCGTTGAGTGGAGATGTTTTTATTAAGGTTCTTATCAATGCCTGGAGCGCTCTGTATTAATGGTGGACATTTTGAATGCTTTGCCAATATTGTGCATGTACACCATCATAAATCTGGAACAAACAGGAAAGAGAGTGTGTGGGAGAGGAAGAAATAGGACACTAGGTTAAAAAGATTTATTGCACGGTTGGTTATACTTGATTCTGATTGGTCCATTGTTGCATTCAATGGTCTTGTATTCATGTATATAAGTATAAGGATGATTTAATTATTATAATTTCACTGTTGTTCATGCAGTATAGCATCCTACTGTCATGTCTGCCATATCACTCTGCTGTCACTGTCTTTTAATGCCAGAATAGCATTAAAAGACAGTGCAAAAAAAAAAGACTAAAAATGACTTTGCAAACTTTTAGCTTGTATACGGTGATCAAAAAATATTTGCTGGATGCTAGAAGGCAGCTCAGAAGAAGTTGAAAATATTGCCTATAAAAACATTAAATTAGTGAAAGACCCAAATAGCCGAATAAGAGGATTTAAAATGAAGAATGGAATTTATTTTTTAGATTAGTCCATGTAAAAATTTATCACAGGTTAATAATAATATGCAATTGAAGTTTCTTGTGTTCATCTACAAGATTTCTTTCTACTTTATAATGGACTAGATGCTTTATTGTCATTTAAGTTAATAATTATTTGTATTGTTGTATGTGTGTATTTGTTTATTACTTTGTTTGGTAAGTAGTCTTGCAATTAAGCATTGTATTTCCTTACGAAAATTTACTATGGTTTTATTATAGTAAATAAAAGTGTTGTTGTGTGTTGTTTTTTTTTGGCGGATTGATTTCCACCGTTTTACTACAAATACCATGGCTAAACTATGGCTAAACTACTGACTTGGAGGATACATGAACAAGAGGAACAGATAATCTGTTCAGAGAGTGTTGAGGGGGAACATTGTGTCTAAAGCGATGAGTGCATGATGGGAAAGCAAAGAAAGAGACTTTAATGAAGTCAAAGCGAGGAGTGGATGGTTGAATGAGAATACAAGAGAAGGAGACTCTTCACCTCACCCGGGTTTACGGCAGCTGGGTGGTGGTGGGTTGGAGGGGCGGAGAGTGACAGGGTCTGTAGAATAATGACTCGGTGGGGTGGCTTTGTGCCGGGCTTGAATAGAGAACTGAATGGGGCTCTTTTCTGCCACCGTGTGTGGGGTGTTTGTGGGGTGAAGGGCGAGGGGGAGGAGGAGTCGGCGTGCTCGTAACTCCTTTAGGCAGTGAGAGAGTGACTGATGTTGTATGTTTGTGTTTCCTGTCTCGGCTTTCCATTCATAGTCACACTTCTTATTCAGTCCTCACAAACAATGAGCTGACATGTTTGATTCAGAATACGTAGGGCTTTACTGTACATGTGACCAAGTCTTTTATCTTTTCTTCTTGTTAACGCCAACCTATCGACTCCAAGCTTCACACTTCCCTTCTAGGAAACCCCTGAATATTTCACAATGAGCCAGACCTGCAGCCGAGGCTTATGCCAAGCCAACAGTGTCTTTGGCGGACAGCCTTTCCCCAGGCTGCTGTGTCTGGCAAGGTCCATTGATTGCTGAATACAGTAGCATCCATTCCAAACCCAGCTGCATGATAGACATCTAGGACCGTCAGTCACTCAGTCTGTCAAAGGGTTTGCTTTGAGTTGTGCTGGCTAGAGATATATGGATGTGACTTGTAAAGTTAGTCTTTTTTTTGCTCTCTGAGCTTCTTTTCTAAGTCTGATTGGCAAACCGATGGCTTGCATCAGGATCTTGAAAGAAATATGCGAAAGTTAAAAGAGTTATAAAAATCAGGAGTGAAGAGCATTCAGCTCAGACCCCCTGATGGTGCCGGTGGGGGTTTGGGTAGCATGTCAGATTCCTTTCGGCAGGGGTCTGGAAGCGGTGGTACCAGGGCCACGTGAATAGGTCTCATGTGGTCCACCTGCCTTTGTGCTTCCTGCCTTGAAAGAGAGACTTTCTGAGGCCATGGAGATTTCCCTCATCTTCTTAGCCTTCAAAGGAAGTTCAACCCGGTCCATGCCTGAAGATTAGACCACAGCCAATCTGTGGTTTATGCCCAAGTGAGATGGTATGGTTTTGTTTCTGTACCTCATATAGAGGCAAAAATATAGCGTCTCTTTCCAATATTTTATTGTTTTTGTTGTCAAAGACCTTTCTCTTGTACTTTTTACTAGTTCATTCATCTCCTATCTACTCCTTTTTGCGCACTCCCTTATGTGCTCCCATTCTTTCTGGCTCCTTTATTGTGATGGGGGTTTGAGGCGTTCCCCTTTCGAAAGGCGGTGTGGAGAATCCTATCTCTCTTAGTTTAACGCTTATTAAGACTCCCATCTGCCCTAGGGGCAGAGGAATATGGAGAGGATCTCTAGAGGGGTTTTATTAGGGTTCTGCCGTGGTTTGCATGCTACAGGGGCCCTCTTGGGAGGGATGTGACTTGTCTTAGCCGAGAACACACACATGCTTGCTCACCGGCTGGTTTTCAATGTTGAAGTGCTGGAATGAAACGTCCCCTGTGTGTGTGGCATGCTGGTAAAGGCAGTCTGATGGTGTGTGACCAAAGAGTAATGTCCTCTTGTGGCGTCACTTTAGTTTTCTTTGTGCCAGATGTAGAAGGCCACACACAATGTGCTTTTGTAATAGAGCAAGACTTACTCTGCCTGACCGGGAAATGAGAATGTTTGAGAGTGTATGACACTTAAGAGAAGTATATAAATGTTAATAAATATATTCAAATTAGAGGTCTTCAAGTTGAGGTTCACAGTGAAAGCAATGCAGTAAATGTTTTATGCACTGGAGCTGTTGCATAGTGTTTGACCTTTACACATGAACCCAGTGAAAGACACTCTTTACTCATCAAAAGCAGGCCATGTCTAGTCCAGGAGGCCCGGTTCCACAGTCAACGCCCTTTGGATGAGTGTTGTGGATTTTGGCTGCACCCTGACTGCTAGGCTTGTTCTGGAAATGGCAAAATAGTGATGCTTAATCCCTATGGAGTATGTGTTGTTGCCGCTTCCACACCCTCTGGCACGACTCCCAGAATCTGGTGCTGCATTCCTATCGACAAGGTTCTGGTTCTGGAGCCGGTACCCAATCTGGAGCCGTTTAATGTGTTTCAATTGCAGAAAAGGGTGAATTTGAATAAATTGGTTCTGTGATGCCCTTTAAACCTGCATTTAGAGGTGGGGTACTTTCAGTTACAGTTAAAGTTTTACTTTAAAAAAAATAAAACAAACTTCCAAGACTGATGTAAAGCTAAAATTGACCACTCCTGCAAACTGTTTACACTAGAAACGCCTGATGCAGAGATGCGACACAAGTTTATTTTACTGACATCATGTAAATGTTACATTGAAATAAGGCTCCAGACACTTTTTGATGATCGGTCTGTTCTGATCAGATTCTGATTGCATAAAGACACTGAACTAAAATATGTTGTAGGACTGGGTAAAAATATAAATTATTATAAATTTTTTCTTCAAATAATCAGTCTTCATTTGAATAGTCCCAGTATCGATTTTGAGGTCTGTATTGAATGTGATGCAATAAAATATGGTATATCGGCAAGATAACGGCAAAAACATCTTTGGTGAGTTGTTCTCATGGACTGCAGTCAAAAACAAACAAAACTGAATCAGTTCTTTTTAGTGAATCAAAAACATACATCACAACCACCATAGCCTGATTCCTGAAGTGAATGACTCTTACAATACGTTTATTTTAATTAATAGTTTAAAAAAAAGACAAATTACTGGTTTGAATGAGTCTGAAACACTATATAAAAATATGAAAATTAGCAAAACATCATAAGCATAAGAGTATTATAACTGAAGTATATCCAAATTACTTTAGATATTCAAATAGGTTCTCAAATCTTGTAAAACTTGTAAACAGAGTCAACGATGTGCCTTGTTTATTTGTAAGAGTTATTTGAGTAGCATAGCAAGTTCAGACACAAGAAGTGCAAGAGGTAGCAGAACTTGACAGGTTGTTGGTGATGGGATGAGTGAGAGAGCAAAAATTGGAGAGTGAAGTGAAGCATAGGGGATCTTAAACTACTAACTGGGGTTCACAGCAAGGCCATGTTCACAAAGCCTGTCAATCAGGTGTGTTTTCACATACCTCACTTGTGCAAAGCTTCGCTCTGTGTCTTTTGACACTTTACCTTAATCAAGATTGGCATCTTCACACTTATTGCTGGCGTAATGTTTGGATTTTCTGTGTTTACATTTATTTTTACTTATGCCCCCTCTTCTATTCCTCAAGCCTCTTAACCCACTGATGGACAGATGGACGGCACAGCCGACCTCACTCTCACCTTTCTGCTCGCTCAGCTCCAGTCCACCTCTCTGCTCTGATTAGCAGGTGAGCTGAGCATGGTGCAGCTACTTGCAGACCATAATGCTTTACGGGGACATCTCCTAAAAGCTGTCACGACCAACACTTCCCAAACCCCTCTTTCCCACTTTCCCTCCTGCTCATCCATCCATTCACAGTGAGCACTGTCCTTATGTCTGTAAATCACAGCAATGGGGTTGGCTAGCTCCCTATCACAGTGTGGCTCATGTTTACGAGGATTAAGGAAACAGATGGACGGTCATGCTGACTGGTGTGGCTTCATTAACTCTCTGCGCGACCGGTCTAAACTCTGCCTCGCCTGCATGTCTCACTCTGGAGCGCTCCGTACAGAGCCCAGCCAGACCTGAGGTCTGTGAATGGGGAGGGGGAGCAGGATTGCACTCATGAAGGCTGTGAAGATGTTTATTGATCTGAAAGATGAGACGTGGGCACTGGGCAGGGTGTTTCTCTTTGATTGATTAATGTTGAAGTGAAGCAGTGGGGCTTTCTTTAAAGAATGATTTCTGGCAGCATGTCATTATTTGACCAGACAGTTGTCAAGACCTATAGTCTTTCATTCTGATTGTTGTGCATGCATGATATATCAGAACAACAACGTTATAGAATGATATTAGATATTGGTTATTATTACATATTTAATTGTTTATGCTATTTTTTTCTATTTTTACATTTAAACAACCTTTGCCGTTGTCTTATGCTCACTTAAAGGTTACCTTTTAAAACACTAATTTAGTTACACAGCTTAGTGTAATCTTTAGCAAATCTGAAAATTAATGTCAGTATTTGATATTGCACTTATTGTACTTATTGTAGCATTTAAAACCATTGATTTAAGTATTTCAATGATGAAACATAATTGATCTCTAATAAGTAGGGATGCTCTGCATATGCATAATAAAATTCCGGTCGAAATAATCAGATAATTCTGCCAATAAACTGATCCTTATTTTCATGTCATGGCAGAAAACTGATAAATGGCTAATGTTAAAAGTGAATGAGCATGAATAATTAAATATTCAGTAGCTAGCAAAAATGACATTGACTGTTTTGAAAAGATGAATTTTGTTTCTTGCACTGAAGATGACCCAATAAGTTTGTCTTTTGCTGCAGAATGAGAGACGGCTGAAATCAGTTGCACTTCATAAGATTCTCATTCTTTATATAGCACCAAAATCAGTCAGTCTCAACACGTCTATCTGAGCCATCTCTACTGTAAGCCATGTACAGTGCAGTTGAGCCCCAAAGCCTAACCCTTTGTGCCAGCACACAAGGTTAACCGAAACCTCCAACCCTTTTCCTTTGTCTGAAGTGTAGCATTTTAACATTAAACGACCGACCCTTGAATCTGAATAGCTGACTTGAGCCGGGACAGACAGACAACCAGCAGCCCATGGGATAGAGAGGTTTAACAGAAGATGCTTTTGGAAGGACAGACTCACAGATGTAAGAGCTGTACCCTACAGTATGTCACTCAGGGGTAGACAGGTAGTGGTGAAAGTAACAAACTGGCATGAAAGACTAACTTCTGTTCTGGGGTCAGAGAATACTTTTGGTGGAGGTCTTTATGTTGCCATCTGTCCATAACAGGGATTTAGGAACAAAAAATGCTCTATAGGGATCTTTAAGGGTCAACTTATTCCCATATTTTACTCTTTGTAAACTTATTCCCATTCACAGATTTTATTTTATTTTATTTTATTCACTGGTATTTATTAATCAGTTAATTAATCTATATTTTTATTATATTTGTATTCATTTTATGTAGTTATTCACTTTTTATTTATTATGTTTTACATATTTTACATATTGTTTTATTTACTATTTTTTATTTTATTGATTATTTTATGTTTCTGAATTAATTTACCTATTAATTTGTTCACTATTACTTATTCTTTTATTCACTACTTTTCCCACTTTTTTAATTTATATATTATTTTTGTGAGATCGCTGTAATACCTTCTTCTAATCCCTCATAATCTCTTCCAAATACACTGTTGGTCCCTTGGTTTTATTTCTAGAATAAATTGAAAGTGAAATGGTGGAGAAAAGAAGGCATGTGAAGTCTATCTCGCAGTAATTTGCTGCTTACATCTTCATGATTCAGGCTGTCAGTAGCAAATAACGATTATGTTGCTGTGTACACACTCTCGTTATTAAGTGCAAGAAAGCTTTTGCTTCATTGATTTAAATTTCCAAGTGTGACTGACAGGAAAAAGCAAGTCTTTGTTAGTTGATGTGTCCACCCACGTCTCATATGCTTGCTTACAGCTGTGTTTAAGCACGTATTTGTTTGTGAGCATGTTTACATTGAGTGACAGTTATAGGGTGGCGTGGATATTTTATTGATTATTTTATGTTTCTGAATTAATTTACCTATTAATTTGTTCACTATTACTTATTCTTTTATTCACTACTTTTCCCACTTTTTTAATTTATATATTATTTTTGTGAGATCGCTGTAATACCTTTTTCTAATCCCTCATAATCTCTTCCAAATACACTGTTGGTCCCTTGGTTTTATTTCTAGAATAAATTGAAAGTGAAATGGTGGAGAAAAGAAGGCATGTGAAGTCTATCTCGCAGTAATTTGCTGCTTACATCTTCATGATTCAGGCTGTCAGTAGCAAATAACGATTATGTTGCTGTGTACACACTCTCGTTATTAAGTGCAAGAAAGCTTTTGCTTCATTGATTTAAATTTCCAAGTGTGACTGACAGGAAAAAGCAAGTCTTTGTTAGTTGATGTGTCCACCCACGTCTCATATGCTTGCTTACAGCTGTGTTTAAGCACGTATTTGTTTGTGAGCATGTTTACATTGAGTGACAGTTATAGGGTGGCGTGGAGTGTGTAAATCAGTCCTAAATGAGCCCTGGACACTTTAGCGCCACAATTTACAGACCTGTCCTGAAGGCACAGACACATTGGAAATAATGACCCTCAATCGACTAGAGACAGTCGGAGAGAAAGAGAGAGAAAAACGGTGGGAACAAGGATAAACTGGATATATCGAAACAAACCCGCCCGTTCTCTTTTCCTCTTCCCTCAATGAGAGGGCCAATTACATGACTATGTCTTACCTGTCTTTCATCTTTGTGAGGGGAGAAGTGTTGAAATGACGGTCCTCCCGCATATAATTACAAAGAGACGTCCTGGATAAGGGTGTCTGTCGCACCCCATGACAGAGATACAGCCTTAAATACCTCTGAGGACATAAAAAGAGTCGTCTGACTCGTTTGATCAATTTGAACCTTGAGGCTTCTTCTGTTTCTTAAAGAGTCTGTGCATGATACCATTTTCACTCATTGAGCCCAAGTTCATCAAATATACAATGGCAGTATTGTTTTATAGCTTAGTATTAATGTAATTTGTGTGTGAGATGTTCTTAGTAGATTTTCAGGTTTCATATGTAACTAAATGATACTGTAATTTTCATTACACAAAGCTTCCTTCCCAAAAAGACAATCTACTGAAACCAAGCTGCAAAACACCTTTTTTTCAATTCCTTGGATTTCTGACTTCACTGCATGAAACATTAGAATATAACCTTATTTAAATGTCAGTGATGCCTTTTGAGTGTGGTCTGAAACCTGGCCCACCCAGTCACAGTGAGGTAATAAAAAGTATGACCGATACTGTTATTCTTTAAAAAAATTCCCGTATTGTGTTTCCTAAAGTGTTTGGTAATTATAAGCTTGAGATATGAAACTAACATTTAACTTCGGAGAAGTTACATTGTGCAGTAAAATTACCACCACGGGGACTGTGAAACTAAATATTCTTGTCTATTATATATGTATAAACTGAGCTGAGGGCTTCAGATTGGCTGTTCTTCCAAGGGAGGAAGTATAAAATAAATTAAATTTCATTTGAAATGTACAATTTTGTTTCAAAAGAAATAATGTTGTATCTTTGTGTAGCTTATGTAAGGTAAATTGATCATATTCTCCAGACTAACTAGCCTATAAATTTGGTGATTTCACTGAGCATAATAATGTCAGACCGCAGTCTGCTGTAAGATTTAAGAGGCATTGATGTCATGCATGGTCGAATGGCATTTCACCACAACTCATCCAAAGGTCAGAAAGCAAAGGCTTCAGCAAAAGACAGATTTTGAACAAAAGACAGATTATTATATGAAACACAGGACCGTGTTGATTGATGTTGCAGCTATAGCAGATAAAACATTATCAGAGACATAAAAATGCCATGGAGGGGGGGGGGGGATGTTTCTCTTACTTTTAGTCATTTCTATGTCCTTCCTGCTCCACTTTTTTGGTAATAGTGATTTTTAAACAACCATACCTTAAAGAGACTTTCCCCATAATTGTCTTTTATTCACCCTTGTGTTGTTCCAAACCTGTGGAATACAAAAGAAGATATTTTGAAGACTGTTTCAACTGTTTTAGTCCATTCAGTGAAAGTCAGTGGTGTTCAGTGTTGTTTTGAACCCCACTGACTTTCATTGTATGGACACTGAGACATTATTCAAAACTTATTTTTTAATGTTCTACAGAAGAAAGAAAGTCATACAGGTTTGGAACGAGATGAGGGTGAGTAGCTGACAGAAGTTTCATTTTTGGATGTTTAATTTTCAATCTCTCACTTACTCCTCATTAAGCTCCAGGTTTTCTGTGACTCGCTAGATCACAGCCCTGGATTTTCAGTCCTGGCTTTCAGATTTGCTTTGAGGCTTTTGAGAGATGGATGGTCAAAGGGAATGGAGGGTGGGATCTAGGAGGGGCTCACAGAAGAGAGAGAGAGAGAGAGAGGGATGGCATGGGGATTAGCATGGTTTTGATGAAATGGTGTTGTCCATCTCGGAAGACCTACACAGACTTATTATCAAATGATGTCCGCAGGAGGGAGTTCAACCCCCCACCTAAGCTTTTTTTTTTTTTCATGCTCACTTTTTTCCCCGTTTATTCACAAGATTACGGACCCCTAATCTCTTTTAACCATAATTCAGATTAGATTCTGTATTATTTTTAGGGCCGGGCCTGTACCCAACTCAGGGTCTTACCGACTATGTTACTCTTAATAGAAAATTGATTAAAATGCTTGACCACTGTCCCGAATTCCAAAAACAAGACATCAGTGTGATGATATAAACAGTAAATCAACTTAGAGCACATGTATTCATCCCTTCACTGTCAATGACACACCACAATTGATTTCTTCATTGGCATGTTTGTGCTTTTGTTCGTGTGAACATTCAAGCATGCCCACGGGGAGAGCGAAGAGACTGATATTGAGCGGGAACAAGCCAGCGTTGAGAAGATTACTTGATGATGAGCTCTGTCATTGTGTCATACATATTCCCCCTTCAGCATATTTTCTCTGTTGATTATTACTGCATACATGGCCTGAACTGCACTCTTTGTGTGTGTGTGTTGATTCTGGGCACAAAACACACTAGGGATTACATAGCCTCTGACAGCATGCTGTTTACTGACTACTTGATGCATATTGTGCACAAAATTGGTGACAGAGGTCAAGTCGAGTTCAAGAGGTGTTTTTTTTTTTTTTACTCTTTGGGTTATATACAGATTGGCTAATTTGAGGAAGAACCAATCACTGGATTAGTCATTAGAGTTTTAAGGCATGTTAACTACAAGTTAACTACAGTACATATCCATTAACAAACCCGTATATTCTGTGAAATTGTGTCTATGAAATTATGAGAATTTTTTTATTTTGGACTGAAGAAATTCTGATCACAAAGTTACACCCATTTTCTGCTTTTTTTGTGTTGTGTTTTGCATTTGGTCTAAATGAGTCTAAACATATTTTAAAATGAATCTAATATAGTTTTGTTATTAACTAGTTAAAAAGATTTTTTTTTAATAATTTTTTTAGGATTCTATATAAAATGACATGAAATCAAAGACATCAACCCCTTCAAAAGTTTATGGTCAGTAAGAGTTTTTTAAAAATATGCTCACCAAAATTTGATAAAAAAATGCAGTAATATTGTGAAATATTATTACCATTTAAAATAAAGGTTTTACAATTTAATATATTTCAAATTGTAATTAATTCCTGTGATGGCAAAGCTGAATTTTCATTTGCCATTACTCTAGTCTTCAGTGTCACATGATCCTTCAGAAGTCATTCTAATATGTTGCTCAAAAATAAATTAATAAGAAATAAATGATCAATGCTGAAAACTGTTGTCTTTCCTAATATTTTTTGTGAAAAATATGGTTCTTTCTTCAGAATGAATAAAGTTAAAATCTTGTGTAACATTATGAATGTTTTTACATTTGTGATGAATTTAATGAATCCACACCGAATAGAAGTATTAATTTCTTTAAAAAATTGAATTAATATTGTAATGATAGTTATAAGGCTGCACGATTATGACAAAAATCATAATTGTCGATTATTCCCTTGAAATTGTAATTGCGATTATTAATTACGATTATCACAATTTACATTGAATGATGTTTATACCATTGTTTGATGCAACTGCATGCCGTATTTTTATATGAAAATTAACAAGCTGAAAACACTCTAACTGAAAAACCTTTAGTGCTTTTCTATAGTAAGCATCAATTAAGCCTTAAGCATTAAGCCTCAAATGTCAAATATACATTGGATTGGTTTCTTCTTTAAATTTAAAAAAAAGAAAAAATATGAATGGTATTATAATGTTAAACTAAAACTAAAAGAATGGAAAAACCCTTAAGATAACATGTAGAAAGAAAAAAAACATATCTTAAGCGTGCAGAATAACATAAGTGGACTTTGAACGATTAATTGCCGCTTTGAACGATTACGTAATTGTGGCATCCATAATTGTAATTGCGATTAGAAATTTTATTAATTGTGCAGCCCTAGATAGTTATGTGTACCTTATGCAAGAAAATATTTTTGGTGAGTACAGTATTTTATTCAGTGTTTAGTAATCTATATATATAAAAAAAAGTAATGGAAATGTTTTGGTCAAAAGGTGTGCTTGGAGCTGCAATGAGAACCAGACTTTCTGCAAGCTAAAAAAATCTGAAATAAATAAGAATTGTGTCACTTATTCAGTGAATGTTTAGTATTGTGTCATTCAGCTGTACCTGGTAGAGGTCTACACAGGTCCAAAAATACCCGAACCCGAAGAGACTCGTAAATGTGCTACACTGAACTGACTCGGACCCGTCTATTATTTTGAAAGTTGGACCAGGGCGCACGCAGAACCAAGAAATGTCAAAAATGTACTACCCGGAACCGACACGGACCGTCAATTATTTGAATGATGGATCCGAACCCGGCCCGGAAGACACAGACCCGACTGGACCCGATCGGCACATATTCCACAGCAAATTGCTATTAACAAGTCGATAAACAAGTTGCGAAAATTAAACTTTTTGTTTTACCTAATGTATATTTTATTCAGTGTTTAGTAATCTATATAAAAAAAAAAGTAATGGAAATGTTTTGGTCAAAAGGTGTGCTTGGAGCTGCAATGAGAACCAGACTTTCTGCAAGCTAAAAAAATCTGAAATAAATAAGAATTGTGTCACGTATTCAGTGAATGTTTAGTATTGTGTCATTCAGCTGTACCTGGTAGAGGTCTACACAGGTCCAAAAATACCCGAACCCGAAGAGACTCGTAAATGTGCTACACTGAACTGACTCGGACCCGTCTATTATTTTGAAAGTTGGACCAGGGCGCACGCAGAACCAAGAAATGTCAAAAATGTACTACCCGGAACCGACACGGACCGTCAATTATTTGAATGATGGATCCGAACCCGGCCCGGAAGACACAGACCCGACTGGACCCGATCGGCACATATTCCACAGCAAATTGCTATTAACAAGTCGATAAACAAGTTGCGAAAATTAAACTTTTTGTTTTACCTAATGTAAGAAGCCTTCTCCCTTGTACCTGACTGTGATGCACACAATCCTCCTTGCCAAGAAAGTTCCATCCGTGTTATTCCTCTCTTGCCAATTGAAATGCATAATCCACTCATTATTCCAGTTTAAAAATTCCACTTGCTGTCACGGTGACGGATGACAAATGCGACTTTGCAGTTTTGCATTTTTTGTATCTCGAGTCAACTTGCATAATAATTGAGACTGTTTGCCCATTTGGTTCCACCTTATTTCAAATTACCGACACACACTTTTCTCATCCTAATTTTACAAGTTGAAAGTTACAAAACAACACACGCACAGCGCTGACTGACTCTGATAACGGCCGGGTGTTCTCCGAGTCCGATCGACTCGGGTACACACGATGTTAAACAGACCCGGGACCCGAAGTAATAGATTGGGACCCGACCCGGACCCGGCTGACCATTTAAAATATAGCCCCGATCCCCTACGGATCCCGGGTCGGGTCTCGGGTCCTCCATGTAGACCTCTAGTACCTGGGCACCTGGGCTGTTAATCTCGAGTCAACTTGCATAATAATTGAGACTGTTTGCCCATTTGGATTATAATGACGTTTGCTCGTCCAGTGCCATGGCTGCTGACGTTAGCTTTACTTATTTGCTATCATCTCTGTGCTCTCTGAGCCGAGTCTGAGCAAAAATTTTAGATATAACAACAAGACGGTTCATTCATAATATTATTTAAAAAATAGTCAATCATTGACACATCACTCATGAAGATATCCATTATCACCGTGCGTGTGCATTAACTCCACCCACCCTGCTTCTGATGACGTCGCTCGTGTTTTTTTTTTTTCCCCCTTATTTCAAATTACAGCCTAACACTCGGCACATATTCCACAGCAAATTGCTATTAACAAGTCGATAAACAAGTTGCGAAAATTAAACTTTTTGTTTTACCTAATGTAAGAAGCCTTCTCCCTTGTACCTGACTGTGATGCACACAATCCTCCTTGCCAAGAAAGTTCCATCCGTGTTATTCCTCTCTTGCCAATTGAAATGCGTAATCCACTCATTATTCCAGTTTAAAAATTCCACTTGCTGTCACGGTGACGGATGACAAATGCGACTTTGCAGTTTTGCATTTTTTGTATCTCGAGTCAACTTGCATAATAATTGAGACTGTTTGCCCATTTGGTTCCACCTTATTTCAAATTACCGACACACACTTTTCTCATCCTAATTTTACAAGTTGAAAGTTACAAAACAACACACGCACAGCGCTGACTGACTCTGATAACGGCCGGGTGTTCTCCGAGTCCGATCGACTCGGGTACACACGATGTTAAACAGACCCGGGACCCGAAGTAATAGATTGGGACCCGACCCGGACCCGGCTGACCATTTAAAATATAGCCCCGATCCCCTACGGATCCCGGGTCGGGTCTCGGGTCCTCCATGTAGACCTCTAGTACCTGGGCACCTGGGCTGTTATGTAATTGGAGAGGCTCATCTTTATATAGACACTACTTTCTCTAACATGCAGTCCCCTGAAAGATGGGCTTTGCTCTTAGCATCCTCTTGTTGCTTCACTGCTTGTTTAACCCCCCCCCGTTTCAGATGAATTATGAAGCAAGAAGAGGAAGCAGAGAGCTGCAGCGAGTGAGCGTTGAGGTGTTCAGCCCCAGGCAGAGATAGATACACAGAGAGAAGGAGACTTTTTATTCTCCTTTAGCTTACTAATGCATCTATTCCCACTGGACCACATAATATGCACCTAAGCTAAACAAATGAAAGCATGCACCAAACTGCATATTAGAAAAGGTTTTATAGCTCATATGAGGGAGAAAGAGGGGGTTGCTGTGTATTTACACTAGCTTCCTCTCAGCCGGGGCCCAGCTCGGGCTGCAGTGTACATTTCATTATTCTTCCCTCCTCCAGGGAACGCCGGAGAGGATTTGGTGGGCTAGGCTAAACAGATCACAATTAGATAATGAGCTGGAAGATTTTTAGGGTGTTGGCAGGTAATTCGTCACCACTTCTTTTAATGTCACCTTCCCAACTTGAGTGTATCGGTGATGTTATCCAATTTACATGCACTTCTTCTCTGTGTTTTCATCGTATTTGTCTCACGTTTAGTTCAGTTTGCTGATAGCAGTCTCGATGCCTGCCTGTTTATCATTCCCTTGCCCTCTCTCTTTTTATCTCACGTGATGTTTTTGAATTGCATTTCATGGTACAGTGAGATTAGAGACTCGAGACGGCCTCGCTCATTTCAAACTTCTGGGATGGATTTTTAAGTATGCATGAGTCACAGTGGATGCAAACTCTCTTGAACTAGTTAGATTGTACACTAGGGAGAAATATTATTTGTTTTTACTGTACAACATTATTAAATATATAGCACTTATGTGAGGTGATGAATTGCTCCATATCTGTAAGTGACTCATGGTTGCCTTGTTGTGGTAATAAAGTTTCTAGGCTAAAATATAACCACTTAAACTATGTCCAAATACACAGGTGGGATATTATTTGAGTACTTCATAGACTTTTAAAGAACTTCATTACATTAAAAGCTGACTGGTGTACTCCACGCCACATTAAGTGGTCAAGCATATTTATGTGCGGTGATAAAAATGAAAAGATTTTAGTGCTATTTATACTTTTAATTCACCAGTAATGCACTGAACTGTGGTTTTTGTAATAGCCCCTAGACATTTATTTTTGTTAATTTGGTTTAGATTGTTTATTTCCCTGAAGATATCATACTTCCTATTTGTTACAAATCTTTTATTATTATTATTTTTATTTTTTTTAATGCTTAAACTTTTGTTACTAAATCTGCTATTAAAATACCTCATTAAATACCTCCATTCATAGGCTTTGCACATTGCAAGTTAAATGTGTTTTCTTTGTGCAGATTTGGTGGCTAAGTGGTGAGGTTCTTTTATAGGTTTGATCCCAGGATGAGGTGACCTGTGAACTGGCAATTATTGAGAGAACACGATTAACATTTTGCCCTTTGAGCAGGACACTTAACCTCAGGTTGCTCCAGGGAAACTGTCGCGTCTGCTGAGTATCTATTCAGCTAAAGTTAAATACCCTGAAGTATAAAGTCAAAAGACCTACTATTTTGTTGAAAATATAGTACTTTGTTCAGCTTCTTATTCATCCATTTAAGAAATTCATTTTCAAGTGCTGGTTATTAATCTCAAGGCCATTATTGAATCTTAAAATGCTTGCTATTGTATTTTTCCTTGTTCCTTTAATGTATTATGATAAGGGATTGTGGCAGTTGTGGCAAATGATCCTGTTAGTGCAGTCTCAGTGAATAATTGTTAAACTTTTGTGTTGCTACTTGTACTTGTTTTACTACTTGGACAAACTCCATTCCATTAAGTCTGTTTAAAAGTTTGCAGTCGGTAGGATTTTTTTCATGCTTTTGAAAAAAGTCTTGTGTGCTCACCAAGGCTGCCTTTATTTGGTCAAAAATACAGTGAAATTGTGAAATATTATTACAAATTAAAGTAATTGTTTTCTAATTTAATATATTTTAAAATGCAATTTGTTCCTGTGATGGCAAAACTGCATTTTCAGCAGCCAGTCAGTCTTCAGTGTCACATGATCCTTCAGAAATTATTCTAATACGCTGATTTGCTGCTCAAGAAACTTTTCTTATTATCATCAGTGTTGAAACCCATTGTGTGGAAACTGTCATGCTAGGGCTGGGCGATATGGCAAAAAAACGTTTCAGAACGTTTGACCGATTCTCGATTTTAACTAGTCAACTTGAAAATGTAACTGCAACATGATTCAAGTAAATTTTTCTTTATTAACCTTCTAGTTAAAAAAAAATGTATTCCAAGTGCACCACACATGTTGTCAACATGATGTAAATGTTAAACAAATCATAAATAAAATATATTTTCAAAAAAGATGCATGAACTACAATTACATCTTGTGCAAAATTGTCTTATACATATTATATGTTCAGAAATAATACAAGGAAAATGCTATAAAAAAATCTCAAAAGTCAAGGTAATTCAAATTCAAAACGACTGAAGGTTTAACACCAGTAGACTATTATTAACTATAAATGATCTGTAAAAACAATGAACAGCTGCTTTCAGCCTGATGTCACCATGATGCAAATATGAAATATCATACATACAGTTGTAGTTCTTTACAGGTTTTTATGAGATTACACTGCATTTTCATAGTTTTTTCTATGTAAACATGGACGCGTTTGACTGTTGCGCTCGCATCTCTTGTAGCGTCTCATGCATGAAACGGCATTCTAATAATGCAGCGCTCAAGTTAAAAGAAGTTCAACTCCTATCTTCATGCATTTTTTCCTATTCCACTGCCCGCGTCGCATCTTTGTCAGCACAAAAGTGCATTCTGTGTGAATGGCACCTAGCAATATATTCTACTTATGGTCCTTCACAGAGCAGTTAATCACGTGCACCGACATGCGGTTCGATCATTCTTTTCTCTTTACTGTTAACATTGGCATATCGTCAAAGTGTCTAATTTTAACATTTGGTAATATTTCTATTGAAAATCGTGATTCTTCGATTTATAAAAAATACAATCGTGGCAAACCATTCAATTCAAATTAATCGATAAAATCGGAAAAATCGCCCAGCCCTATGTCATGCTCTTTTTCATGACCCTTTAATGAATAGTAGAAGGTTCAAATGAACAGCATTTATTTGAAAGTCCTTTTGATCAATTTACTTCATCTTTGAGTAAAATTATTTTATTGAAAGAAAAAAATAAATTACTCTCCCCAAACTTTAATGGTAGTGTAAAAGATAGAACTATACCTGAAACTTTTATAGGGGCAGGCATAATTGCTCTGACCCCACCTCATTTACCCCCATCCATTCATTTGTATCTACATTGTAAAGCTCTGATTGCCCCTTCTTACCTCAATAACCTTTCACGTCTTTTTTGAGTTGTCCTACGGGAAACCCATTGTGTGGAAACTGTCATGCTAGGGCTGGGCGATATGGCAAAAAAACGTTTCAGAACGTTTGACCGATTCTCGATTTTAACTAGTCAACTTGAAAATGTAACTGCAACATGATTCAAGTAAATTTTTCTTTATTAACCTTCTAGTTAAAAAAAAATGTATTCCAAGTGCACCACACATGTTGTCAACATGATGTAAATGTTAAACAAATCATAAATAAAATATATTTTCAAAAAAGATGCATGAACTACAATTACATCTTGTGCAAAATTGTCTTATACATATTATATGTTCAGAAATAATACAAGGAAAATGCTATAAAAAAATCTCAAAAGTCAAGGTAATTCAAATTCAAAACGACTGAAGGTTTAACACCAGTAGACTATTATTAACTATAAATGATCTGTAAAAACAATGAACAGCTGCTTTCAGCCTGATGTCACCATGATGCAAATATGAAATATCATACATACAGTTGTAGTTCTTTACAGGTTTTTATGAGATTACACTGCATTTTCATAGTTTTTTCTATGTAAACATGGACGCGTTTGACTGTTGCGCTCGCATCTCTTGTAGCGTCTCATGCATGAAACGGCATTCTAATAATGCAGCGCTCAAGTTAAAAGAAGTTCAACTCCTATCTTCATGCATTTTTTCCTATTCCACTGCCCGCGTCGCATCTTTGTCAGCACAAAAGTGCATTCTGTGTGAATGGCACCTAGCAATATATTCTACTTATGGTCCTTCACAGAGCAGTTAATCACGTGCACCGACATGCGGTTCGATCATTCTTTTCTCTTTACTGTTAACATTGGCATATCGTCAAAGTGTCTAATTTTAACATTTGGTAATATTTCTATTGAAAATCGTGATTCTTCGATTTATAAAAAATACAATCGTGGCAAACCATTCAATTCAAATTAATCGATAAAATCGGAAAAATCGCCCAGCCCTATGTCATGCTCTTTTTCATGACCCTTTAATGAATAGTAGAAGGTTCAAATGAACAGCATTTATTTGAAAGTCCTTTTGATCAATTTACTTCATCTTTGAGTAAAATTATTTTATTGAAAGAAAAAAATAAATTACTCTCCCCAAACTTTAATGGTAGTGTAAAAGATAGAACTATACCTGAAACTTTTATAGGGGCAGGCATAATTGCTCTGACCCCACCTCATTTACCCCCATCCATTCATTTGTATCTACATTGTAAAGCTCTGATTGCCCCTTCTTACCTCAATAACCTTTCACGTCTTTTTTGAGTTGTCCTACGGCCAAAGGCCCACTCAGGCCTGTTGTCAGTTGTTGTCCTGGGTATTGTTTCAAATGGCTAAGTGCGAAGAGTCCACTAATATAAGACCCCTGAGATGTGTAACATTCATATGGCAGGCTTTTCTCTCAATAGCAGACAAGCGCTTTCAAAAAATACATGCTCATTCTACTGAAATAGCAGGTTCATTGGCCCTAAAAGGTTTGAGAGCGTCCCAAAGGGACACTTGGATATTATACTGGTTTGAGTGCGTGGGTGTGTGTGTGCGTGCATGGAAATTATTGTGGACTCATATTGCTTTTCTATTCTCTGGTGCGTGCGAATTCTGAGGTTTATTACAACGCGTGCACATGTTTGTGAGAGTGTCGATGTATAGTAGAGACTGTTATTTCACCTGCAGAATGTTTTTCTAAAGCATTTACCGGGAAAAATGTTTTTGGCTTGCATGTGATTTAGCTATGATTTCACAAAGCGATTATAAGCTCTCGTGGAAAGATAATCTATTATGATTGACTGCAATAATCTGGGCTTTCAGGAGGGTGAAGGTCTAAGGGGGGCCAGTATGGGCGGCATTGTTTATTCCTATACTCCTGTAGACCACCCGTACCATGACATCATCCGTTAGAGCCCCCATATGTTACCTTTGCTCATGTTAATGACATCCGTAAATGGATTTACCCACTCTCTCAGATTTTGGCTTTAGTAATGGTCACTGTTGCCGTGGAATCAGCACGGATTTGTCTGTAATGACAAACTCGTAGATAAAGTGATTTTTTTTAAAGCACCTCATGCCATTTGTCTCTGTCCTCTCGTCTAAGCTGGCTGGCTCACTCTAATTGTGTTTGGCTTTTGTATTTAAAGGGATAGTTCACCCAAAAATTTCATTTACTCCCCCTTCAACGACTTTATTCCTCATGAACTGGTACTGGAGCTTTCAAGCTTCAAAAAGGACTGAGATGCATCATAACAGTCCATATGATTTGTGTGCCATATTCAAAATCTTCTGAAATCTTCTTGGTGAACTATCCCTATTCAGTCTAGTCTTTTTACTCTTATAAACTTTGCGCTCTTGGTCTGCCCAGCTCTAATTTAGTAATAATCAATATTATTCTCTGTTATGCAGGTCAGACTCAACCTATATCATTTTTCTCTTACCTTTTCCTCATTATTTCTCTCTATCCGTCCACACTGCATCTCCCCATACATCTATCTTCCTGTCTTTCTATTGATTTACCCTCTACATTTAAAACCCTGGCTGTAGTGCTGTTGTACTATGACGGCTCCTTTATTACACTCCAGCCATAGAAAATCTAGACTACAAACTTAGAAATATAATAAATATGGCCACAAGGTACAGTCCTCCTTCTTTCTGTCTTTTTCCCCCACTCTATCTCCATCTGTTCAGTTTCTCGGCAGGCTGTTTGGCTTATACAAAGCTCTTTTGAAGGTAAATCTTATGTCAGCTCTTGGCCAGAGGGACTGAGCTGATGAGAGGTCTCTTTATCATCCTAATGGGAGCCACATAGCTCTGGGCTTGCCTGCATGCAGTGAAGCACCACAGAAAGCTCCGCAAAAGTCAGGCCCACGCAGCCCCTCTTTGCTGTGGTATCTAGAGAGCGCTGCTGCATACAAACAGCTGACCCAGAGACAGCATGTGACCCATGCAGCATGCCAAAGCCACTAATACTGATGCACAGTGTGTGAAATGGTGAAGTTATGTAGATGTGTAAAAGAAAACTTTGCAAACAACAAATATAGAAACACTTAAATTCCTAGGACCTAAAGCTCAGCACATGCCTGTACCAGAGGGGTCATGGTTTGGCTGGTTAGCATGACCTCATTAGCCTCTGGTGGTTGATGTCTTAACTACACCATATTGCTGTAAAAAGCATCTTTCTCCATCTACGGCCATTCGAAATTAGCTGTTTACTCAGAATAAACAGAATAAATGTTTTGAATAATATACAGTACTGCTCAAAAGTTTGGGGTAAGACTTTATATTTATTATTAGAAATTAAAATATTTAAAATATTGAAATATGTTTTAAATATATTTAAAAATTTTCAGCAGGCATTACTCTAGTCTTCAGTGTCACATGATCCTTAAAAAGACATTCTATTATGCTGATTTGGTGCTCAAGTAACATTTCTTATTATTATGAATGTTGAATTTAATGCAACCTTGCTGAATAAAATTAATTTCTTTCAAAAGAAAAAAAAATATCACTGACCTTTAGCTTTTGAATGGTGCTGTTTATGTATTATAAATTAATCTATTAAAATTAGAATATTAATTATTATTCTTTACATTTAGATGATACATTTTACCATATTTTTGCCTGGTTTGTTTTTGGAGTGTAAAAAAAGTTTAAAATGGGCTTTCCTAGCCATCTGAGAAAGTGCCATTGAGATGGATGGGAATGCTAACTGATAACTTTCTTTAGGTATTATTGGCCTGTATGTAAACGCAACAAAAATTCCTGTAAATTCCTGTATTGTGATAACATGCACAGCAGTATTGCTTGAACTAATCTCTGCACTCCAGAGCACAGACGCTCTTACAGAGACTCAAGTCCTCGTCCAGTGCCCTGGCTGAGTGGAAATGAGAGGGAAAAGACACCGTGAAGGAGGTAAGAGCAGCTGAAGGAGACGAGAGAGAGACAGGGGACGTCATTGCTTGTTATCGTCATAGCAGACACGGGGGCTCGTCACACTAGTCGCTGTGTCTCGGCATCAGAGAAGAAAACATCCAAGCCCAGGGCTCTGGACATGTGACAGGACCAGTCTTTCTTTACCACAGCTCCCAGAAACACACTGTCACTATCTGTCCATCACTGCAGTGCAGCTGTGATTTCACACAACCTGCATTTTACGGTGCGTCAATCGGAAGGCTTTCATTTGACAGGACCCCTGATAATATGCTTTCAATTAATGCAATATAACAGTTTTAAACTAAATTGATCAAACCATGCTGCCAAAATATAGTTCGTCAGAGGAATTAGATCAGTCATGACACATCAAATGTCTGATGTTCTGTGAAGATTTGGAAGCTGATTACAGTTCCGGCATATTCTTCATTCCCATATTTTCCCTCATGTACATATTTAGTCTGTCTTTGACTTTAAGTATAAAATCTAGTCCACACGCAGCCAAGAAACACCCATTTAGACAGGAAGAGATGTCCGACTTGAGATTTACAGTGTCCAACAACAGTTTGTCTTAAAGGGATAGTTCATCCAAAAATGAAAATTTGATGTTTATTTGCTTACCTCCAGGGCATCCAAGATGTAGGTGACTTTGTTTCTTCAGTAGAACACAAACAAAGATTTTTAAGTCAAAACGTTGCAGTCTGTCAGTCTTATATGCAAGTGGATGGGAATCACAGCTTTGAGAGTCAAAAAACACACAAACACAACCAAATTAAACCCTGCGGCTCGTGACGATACATTGATGTGTAAAGACACAAAACGATCGGTCTGTGCAAGAAACTGAACAGTATTTATATTGTTTTTTCCCTCTGATTTTCACCACAATGTCCGAACTGTCCAGAGCACATCCTGAGCACATTCAACAGCCGGCGCATGACAGCGTCGTCGTCTTCTTGCTTTACGGCGGATCGCAGACTTATAGGTGGCGGTAATGCACTTATAAGTCTGCGATCCGCCGTAAAGCAAGAAGAAGAAAAAGACGCGTCAGGCGCCGGCTGTTGAACACGCTCAGGATAGTTTGGACATTGCGGTGAAAATCAGAGGTAAAAAACTCTGTTTCTTGCACAGACCGATCGTTTTGTGTCTTTACACATCAATGTATCGTCACGAGCTGCAGGGTTTAATTTGGTTTTGCTTTGTGTTCGTTTTTTGACTCTCAAAGCCGTGATTCCCATCCACTTGCATTATAAGACTGACAGACTGCAATGGTTTGACTTAAAAATCTTTGTTTCTGTTCTACTGAAGAAAAAAAGTCACCTACATCTTGGATGCCCTGGGGGTAAGCAGATAAACATCAAATTTTCATTTTTTGGTGAACTATCCCTTTAAGGCTGCATGGTTAATCAAAATAAAACCGAAATCTCTTCAAATTGCTTAGGCTGCAATTTAATTAAATATATGCCCTGCAGGTTTCAGAGTGAAGTGCAGCACTGTGTTCATTTACACACATGCAGCTCATGATCCAGTGTTTTTACCTTTCTCCAGGCATTCTAGACTTTGGTTCAGACAACCCATGTGACCTGACAAATTTGAGACTAGTAAAAAATGTGGCTACTTATTTTCTATTCACTGAGGGGCCGTTTACACGACAACGTTTTCAGACAAAAACATGAAACTTTTTATTCGTTTTGCCTGTTAGTTTACACAACAATGGCGTTTTGGGGACTGAAAACGCATGTTTTTGAAAACAAGTTTCAGAGTGCAAGTTTTTGACGTCATGCGCGTGCGTAGTACGTGTTAGGTATGTAGACATGCGCAGTACGTGTTGATTTTAAAGACAAGCGCGAACAAACATACACAACAATGGCGGAGTACATGGTACTGTTGTTGCTGCTCAAGAGTTTGCTAACGCTTCTTCAGCAAAGTGTGGATTTACTTCACCAATATTACAACCAACAGCGGAGATGCATCATATACAACATATAATTATCACTTCCCTACAGGTACTGTTTACTAACAAGGTGACAGCGCCAACTACTGGCCTGGCATACGTAATGCAGCGTTTTTGGCCGTTTTCACGGATATGTGTAAACGCGAATCGTTTTGAAAACATTGTTGCGTATACTTGATACTTTTTAAAAACGCAAGGGAAAAACTTTTCCGTTTTTGACTACATCGTTGTCGTGTAAACGTAGCCTGAATCTTGAATTTCAACTCACTTGTTACAATCTAGCGATGCCAAAACATGTTCACACACACTCACTCATGTCTGCAAATAGTGAAATTGCCGTCAGCATGTCAGTCACTGTTTTTAAATAATTTAAATCGGAGTGCTGATTCACTAGACTGGGAAAACAACCAGTAATGTAAGTGAGAAGCATTATAGCCTGTAAGAGCTTTTTTACTGTTGTTTTAATGGAGATGGAGAACAGAAACGCTGTGCTGTCTACCTACAAGGTGAGTGCAGGAGAAAATGAAAGGTTATGAGGGGGTTGAGGGTGAGAGGTTAAATAAGTTAAATCTACAAGATGGATAGTGGCATTGGTGGACGTAAAATAAATCAGTAGGAAAGAGCAAAAAGCAGGGTAGATAAAGGATGTAAACAGCATTAAGATCCGCTAATCTAAACACAAGACACATTCACTTAGCTAAAGCCAATGTAGGGTCAGGAGATCGATGAAGTGCTCCAATATTGCCTTCTTTCTCGCTCACTCTCTGTCTGTTTGGTCTATCTTTCATCTTCTTAAGTAAACTGGGTTTGTCTGTTAATTTCACCCTCCGACTCCAACTTGAAGTATCTTTCCATCTTAACTGTGTGTCTGTCTGTGTGTGCGTCTCTGTGTGTGTGTGTGTGTGTGTGTGTGTGTGTGTGTGTGTGTGTGTGTGTGGTGTTTCAGCGAGGAGTGCCATTGGTGCTCTTCGTACCTGTTCTTGCCTGAGTGAGCACCATGGGAACACTCTGATGCAAGGGGACGCAATGTCAGAGCAAAGTGACGCCAATCCCCCTGCTTGCACGCTCATCCGGGTGTGTATGTGTGAACTTCTGTGTGTGTCTGGCTGTTTACAGCCAATATATCACATCCCATCCATTCACGGGCATGAGTGATCATGCCAGTCTTTCAGCATCTGTTATGTACGTGGGATACGGGAGTGATACAACATTGTGTCGGCTCGTCAGCGAGCTTCAGTCGGTTTTCTATTCTTACCGCTGTGCATCTGTGCATTCACCGATATGCAAGCGTGCAAGTCCATTGCAGTGTGTCAACTGGTTGCCGGTTTTACACATCTCCACATGTCTTCATTAACATGACAGGGGTGCAGCATTTCTAAAGCATTTTGTCAAGAGATGCCGGGCTGTCACAACAAATTTCATAAGGACAGCTCGGCGCCGGAGACAACAACGGCTCAACATACCCCTGGCTGCGTTAAACTCATTCAGGGAATTGCGTTAATACCTTGTCTCTTTATTTTCCTCTTGTTTTTTTTTCTGTCTTGACACTTGCTTTCTCTTTCCGTGCTCCAGTCTTTCCCATGGTTACTTAGACACGGCACACTTTTTCGTTCCCTCCCTCTTCCTGGTTCTGTCCTCCTCCTCCTCGTCAACAGATTGCCTTAATCTGTCTCCACTGTTCTCCTTTCTCCTTGGTTACTTGAACAATCAACCTCTTTCCCAGTCTGGTCTCCAATCTATGTTGTTTCATTACAGGCTTCTGGCTTTCGTTTCTTTTATGTGGAAGTAAGAATGTTAGGATCTGCTGCTGCACCATCCTCATGTTCTCCAGTGATTTCTAGGGTGGCTGGGTAAATTTCCCTTTCCTCCATCTCACGTTCTTTTCTGTCAGTCTTTTCTCCGTGTCTTTTTAGCATCTTGTCCTGAGTCCTGATGTAATTTTGCTGGAAGGTTCATCTAATCGTATCCCTCTCTAGAGAACCCAGCACAGATACAGTCCCGACTAGCACACTGATGTTTGCTTCTCTCATTCTTTGTTTTTTTTTTTTGTGTATGTGTGTTTTGTTGGATTTTTTTTTTGGATGTATGTTTGTTTGCATTTCTGTTTTCTTTCTTTCTTTCTTTCTATCATAGTTTCAACTTGCAGTGCTCCTCCTTTCCCTCATCACGTGTGCGAAGCCACAAAATCTCAAAGGTAACACTGGTATTCTGATGATGCAGCAGTTCACACACACACACACATTCACTCTCACACCCAATTAGGCAAATACTCATTAAATGCATATAGTGCTGTAGCATTTAACATTTTTTGTAAGGTGAGAATTATTATTTTTTTGCCACATTACATGTGTGAATAGAATAATTCACAATTATCAGCTTTTGGCTGCTTGGAATTTTTTTTGTGAATGATGACAATACAGCATTTTTGGTTGTGATGTGTGAGATTAGTTTGAAAAAATGCATTTATACTATAATTATAATTATTCCCAATGCATTTATACTTTTTTTTTTTTTTTTGCATTTTATGGTTTAGGTTATTCGGGTGCTTCTGGTCCACCATTCGACACTTGAACACTAAAAATCTATAAGTGAGTGCCTTTGCACCTCTTTGGATGTGATACTTTTGTATTTACCAAAAAAATTTAGCTGACTCTGCTCTAAAAGAATGTGATTATAGACAAACAACTATCCACCACATATCACTGGCTCTGAATTAGTGATATGTGGATTAATGAGACTGAATTAATGAGACTGGTTTCAGCCTCTTTTGTGCGTTTAATGTAACCTATTGGACTGCATCATGTTAATCTTTTATTTTTCGTTATTATTAGAATTTTTCCTGGTCAATACACATGCACATACAAAATATTTGTCTGTTTTGCCTATTAATTCTGTTTAAATGTCTGTTAATTATTGGCTCTAACTGATAAATTTGAGAGTGCATTTATGGATGTTTCAGAAATGTGAGGTTTGAAAGGAAATGTTTAGTCTTTGACTCTTTAAAGCACAGAATAAGACTGAATGACTCACAGGCTGGTCTTCATTATAATCCACAGCGAGTGAGCATCTCTCAACATACCATTTTCTATAATTACCACAGTCTCTGATATGATATATTGAAAAAAGACAAAGAAAGAGGCTGTGTCCATGGTTTAATAAGAAGGTAATGTTGGGTATTACCCAATCACTGCCTGAGGCTTGAGTCTGATGACATCAGGGGTCAGAGTTCAGACCGTTCAGCTCACCTCCCCAAATTTGGGATTTTAGGTTTTGAGTGCTTGACTGTTGTGTGTGTGTGTGTGTGTGTGTATGTCGTCCTCTATATGTCCTTCCACGGCGTGGTAATCAGGTGGAGTAGTTTGTTGAGGGGAGAGAACATTCCTGTGTGTGTGTATGCGTGTTTGGAATAGAGTGGGTAATTGTAGGGAGCCTTGAGAGGGCCTGTAATCACCCTGCCCTTAGGAAGGAATGCTGCTCATCTTCTCATCTAATTACACCCATTTCAAGCAGCCTGGCTCCACAGCTCAACTTGAGGAAGGAGGTGGGGTATGTGTTTGGGGGTAAAAGTGCACAGAAGGAGCAATACTTGTGTGCTTTGTAGAAGTAAAATGGGCTCCTACTTAGTTGAGTTTAGAACACAGATGATCAAAAATGAAGGAATATAATTATATTCATATTCTAAATTATAAATATATGTATACATACACACACAAATTCCTTTTTAACATACTTTTTTTTTTTTTTTTCAATTTTGCGTGATACCAAAATATCCAAACATAGAAAAATAAAAGTGGCACAGGAGCTCTGCTTGACACTCCTAGATGAAAAGCTTCTTCCATCCATATATGACACTGGTTCTGTCCTTGGGAAAAATAAAAAGAGAGAGCGGTGGATGATGTTAAATTCAGTGCTATGCTCTTCCATGGAGATCTGTGTATCAACTAAAGGTCCTCAGGGAGATTTAGTCCATGTGACTGAACGTCATGGCAACCAGCCACACACTTGCAGAGCGACTGGCACCGGTGCCACCTTGTATTCTCACAGCTACACACAACATACACACCCATGAAGTACTATCAGTTGACTGACATTAAGACCTGTTTGTTTCAGTGGTCACTTTCCCATGAGTAAAAATCCCTCACTTGATCTCACTCTTTCTTTCTCCCCCTGGTGTTTGTCTGGGGGTGATTGATGGTTGGGGGATTCTCTGTCTGTTCCCATGCAGCGGGTGGTGTTGTGGGAGAGTGGTTTGCAGAGGGGGTGCTGCGGAATGGGGCAGTTATTGATGGTGGCTGATAAATGGGCTCAGTAGGGGGTGGCGCCCTCTAGCTGTGCCCCAATACAGAGTCAGCAGCACAGGAAGAAGAGCACTGATAGGCTCTCCATCTTCATGCCATTCCCATGAAATCTGTCAAACACCCATAGACACTAAAAACTCACAGGTATATTCAAATGGAAGATCGCGGTCCAGGTCCGGACCTCGGCTTGGTTCCAACCGGACCTCAAGACATAATGGCAATGGCAGCATCATTTTACCATTTCGAAATAAAGTGAGCAGCACTTCAAAACAACAGAGCAGTTCACACCACGAGCACTCAGGGTCATTTATTGTAATGCTCTTTCACCGTTATATCCTCTAATATTTTTTTATCTAGAGCCAAATGCGCTTCATTCAAGGCCTTCCTGTGTGCGTTGCTTCTCTATAAAGACACTACAGCGCCATTAAAAGCTGAGGATGATGCAGTTATTTTAAAAATAGAAGCAGAAACACGGTGAAAATAGAAAATAGCAAAATAGATTGATACTTTTGCTAAAACACTGCAGAAAATAACAATGCTGCAAATATAGTTATTTTTACCTATCATACTATGACAGTTTGTAACAAGACATTTGCATTAGCATTATTAATCAGTATGTTAATAGCATTATAAAATATAATTTATAATGCTATAATATAATTAGAAAAATTGTGGAAATTATTTGTAGATGGCAAGGAAAGACAACATAAACATTCCAATTACTAATTAGCTTGTTCTGCTCATGATGAGAGCATTTTGATTGTTTGTTTTAAGCAAAATATAAAAATGGTCCTAACCCTGACGCACCAACATAATTGTTCCAAGGGACTTCGGCGTCTGTGAAAGTGCACGTACATGTTCCTATTTGTCCGGAAGCTCTTAAAATCATGAGAACAGCATTCATGTCAGTTCAAATATCTGTTTCTCACAAACCCTCACCTATGCCAATCTGCCAGCCACCCTGGAGACGCAGTTCGCTCACATACACAGAGGACAGAAATAGCCCTGTCACACTAGAGCTTGTTAACATGCTAGATTCAATCAACAATGTGACATTTCTGTTGCCATGATGATTCCCTGAGTCATTATTCTGAGATCTTCATCTCACACCTCTTTTGAGTAGATGCATGTGTGTTTGTACATGCTAGTGTTTACATGTTGCTGTGTGTGTAGTTGTGTGTATCGGAGCGAGAAAGCCAAGTGCTAACAAGCTCTACTGCCATACAAGACAAGAAGCGTTAATTCTGATTCAGATTTGAGAGGAAAAAGAGACTGATAAAATGAAGGACATTCTGGGAAATCCATCCAGGGTGAAATCTGTCTTTCATGTTTAGTGATTGGGGGGGGGGGGTTTGTGTGTTTTGTATCTCTTGTCCTCTGCCATCACTCAGTTTTTCTAAACACGTTTTGCCTCTTCCTTTATGCAGTGTGCATGGCAATTTAACAAGTAAAGACCAAGCGGCAACCTCCCGCTCTCTCTCGTGAAGCCAACACGGAAGTGACTTAAACTGTAATTCGTCAACTGGCCGCTAGAGGCTGCCTGCAAAAGGGAGTCAATCCCATAGACTCCCCATGTTAAAATGCCCAACTTTACAGCAGAAAAAAACATATTTACAGCCTGGTTCAAAAAATGATTTTGGTCTATATAGCAAATTTTGCCCTTTATGACAACTGTGAGGGGGGTGAATTTTTTTATAACTCATCCGTTTAAATTATATTAAGCCTTAAATTTCTGCATAATTAAGGGCGTGGCCACTTAAGTGACCGGTGGATTGCCACTGCTGACACTGCCGTCGAGCTAGGTGGGCTTCAGCAACCAGCTCCCGCCTTTTTGCCCATTTTCGATTATCCAGGAGTGACGTGCTGCCAAGATGGCGACGGCCCGCTCCGCCCACTTTGAGCTTCAAAAACGCTCTTCAGAAAACTACGGGTGACGTCACGGACACTACGTTCATGGTTTTATACAGTCTATGGTAAAGACGTACAGTTTGTGTGTGTGTGTGTGTGTGTGTGTGTGTGTGTGTGTGTGTGTGTGTGTGTGTGTGTGTGTGTGCAGTGAACCTGGCGTGACCTTGTAGATTTGCAATTTTACCACTTTCTTTAGTTTAGATGTGTTAATGGACCACCAAACCCTGTCAATACACACCTTACTCACCCAGTGTTTATATAAATGCACTCTCTAAAAGGCTGTGTCACTCTCTCTTCCTGTCTCGAGTGATTTTTATCTGTTCTCACTCAATCTCGTCCTATTCCTCCTGTCCTCTTCACAACATTTCCTTGATTTGTTTCATGTTCTTCCATGACACTTCTGTTCCCCATCTCCTTTTCACTTTACCCTTGATTCGCCCTCTCATTGTAGGCCCAGATGGAATCATGAAGGCTTTTTTTTTTTTTTTTGCATTTTAGAGAAATTCACAGAATTTCGTGGAATGGATTTAAGTATGGCCTAATATGTAATACTAGGTTTAAAATACATTTATTGGTAGATGGAAGCATAATCAGGAAGGCAAAATATTAAATAAACTAGCATGGAAGGGGTGAAAAATGTGTAGAACAGATCTGTCCAGCTTATGTTTTTGTCCTTGCACCATTTCAGATGTTATGTGTGTGTCAATTCACTCAGAATATCAATCACTCATAACTGTCCTATAAGAAGCACCAGGGGATGTTTTATTATTCATCCATCATTGTCTCTCTTTAGTCCAACCTGTGTACCCATTACTACAGTGTACCTGCGGAGAATTTGATGAGGATGATGATGATGGTGGTGGTGGTGGTTAGAACACACAAACACGCACTTTACTTTTTGTTAAAATGATAAAGAAACATGCAGTAGACCAGGCCACACTCAATGATATAAGGTGTGTGGCTGTCCAAAAGGAACTTTTGAAAGGGTAGTGGCAAACAGTGCAGATTATTTTTAGTCCATATACACTAATAGTCTATATACACAAGTTTGTTTTAAATGTTTTTTGAAAGAAGTCTCTAATGCTCACAAAGGCTGCATTTATTTGATAAAAAAATACAGCAAAAACAGTAATAAAGTGAAATATTATCACATTTTTAAGTGTTTTCTATTGTAATATATATTTTTAAATGTAATTTATTCCTGTGGTGGCAAAGCTGCTAGTTTTTAGCAGCCAATAGTGTCAGTGTTCACATGATCCTTCAGAAAGCATTCTGATATGCTGATTTGGTGCTTAAGTAACTTTGCTTATTATTATCATGAAAACAGTTGTGCTGCTTAATAATTCTGTGGAAACCATGATACATTTTTCAGGACTATTTAATCAGAAGAAAGTTCAAAAGAATGGCATTTATTTGAAGTAGAAATCTTTTGTGACATTGTGAAATATGTCTTCACTGACACTTTTGATCAAATTAATACATCCTTGCTAAATAAAAGTATTAATATCTTTCAAAAACGTTTGAAAGATTTGAATGGTAGTGTTTGTGGAAATAAACCTTGCTAAATAAACTTCTGATGGTAAATTTGTGGTAGAAGTCGTTAGAAGATGTAAATGGTGCAACAGATGTTTTCTTTGGTTTGAATAGCTTGTGCAACTTACATTTTATAACTGTTAAATTTACTTACTAAAGGCAATATTTACTGCCATTGGATGCTTTGAAAGTATTAATGTTGTACCCTGTGTGTGTTTGAAAGAGTTTATTGTGTGTCAGTGATGATGCAGCCGTTATAAGATCATTTCTGCTATGCGATGCTGAGAAAATATTCCTGTCAGCTCAGCTGTGTGTCACTTCCTCAGAGACAGCACCCTCATCATCAGCAGGATATACAGTAGCTGGCCTATTACTGAGAAATAACTCAAACCATCATGTTATGTTCACTAGAGACAGACAGATTTCCCTCAGCCTGCATGTGTGGGAACAAAGTACAACACAAAAATATGAACAATATACAGAAATAAGTCACCTGAGATATGTGTTACAGTAATTTTACCACAATAAATCCTGTAATTGTGGTAAATCATCATTATGCACAATCTTGAGTGGCATACACTCAGTAAGATATTTTAAAAATAAATTAATACTTTTATTCAGCAAGAATGCATTAAATTAAACAGTGACAGTAAATTAATTTATAATGTTGCAAACAAATCTATTATGCGGTTCTTTTGAAATTTCTGTTAATCAAAGAATCCTGAAAAAAATGTATCACAGTTTCCTCAAAAATGATGATGGATCATGTGACACTGAAGACTGGAGTAATGGCTGCTTTGCATCACAGGAATTAATTAGATATTTTAAATTGTAATAATATTTCACAGTATTGCGGTTTTTACTGTATTTCTGATCAAAATACAGCGAGCATAAGAGACTTCTTTCAAAACCATTTTTGAAAAAAAAAAAAATCTCATGACCCCAAAATTTTGAATGGTAGTGAATTCCTTTAAAAAATAGCAATAGAATATAAACCAATGTTCAGCATATAATTACATTTATTAATAACATTAAGCACAAACACAGTTCTTCTACCAAACAATATTGTCCATTTAATTAACCATAGGTTGATTAAGGTTGCCAGGCAACGTGATGCATTAATATATTATTGAACGAATGTGTGAGAACGGGTGTCTGTAAATCAGCAGTTTTCCGCCTCATCTAATCAGACACAATCACAACAACGGGATATTGTTGTCAGTTAATATGAATCATAACAGGTTGGAATAGCTCAGGTTATATCAAACACTTGCAGATGAGCCAGTAACACTAGCTGTTTGCTGTGCAAATTACTGTAAAGTGGTAATTAGTTTTGAATTTGTAGAATGTGTTTTTCTGTTTCATGTTGAGTGCTGTAGCATGGGTTTGAACAGAACATCTTAAAAGAGAAGTTCACACTCTGGCTTTCTTTCTGCTGTGGAACCTAAAAGAAGATATTTTGAGAAATGTCTCAGTTTTGTCCAGATGGTAACCAAAACTGCTTGATTATCAACATTCGTCAAATATCTCATTTTGTGTTCCGCAGAAGAATAAAAAAATGCATGCAGATTTGGGATGGTGTGAACTTTCCCTTTAAGTGATCTTTCAGTGCCATTTCATATCCTCATTGTATTTCTGTCAATAAAAATGTTAATAGATAAGTAGTGAAAACCACTTGAGCACTCTAGTACTTACGGTCTCTGTGGGCAGGTTTTTACCACCCATTTTCACCGCTTGAGGTCTGACCGTTGAGAAATGTTGATTCTCAGCAATGATGAAGTCCAGATCCTCTAGGTTTCAAAGCATCATTATAAGAGCTGCAAAGTTGAGGGTAAAGCTGAAGTCAATATATGTATTATGTGGACTGTAATGACAGCCTTTGTAAGCTAATGACTCCCATGACTGCAGACTTTCTGGAGCTAGCAAAATTACACTGTCTGACACCCTCCATGGCTTCTTGAGTGAGCGTCGCCATTCTTTTGTGTGTATTTTGTGACTTGCATTGTTCTTTTGTGTGTGAGAGAGACGAGATAGGTCCAGGAACATTTTAGATTTTAGGCCACATCATTGTTAGCCGTGTGTGTGTTGTCCCTTTGAGCATTTCTGTTTCTCTTCCATCGCAATCTTAACTCCAGAATCGCTTCACACACATCCCAAAGTGCAGCTGCCTCTGCTTTGGATGTTGTCTTGTTTTTGTGTTCATGGGTGTGTGTGGTTGTTTGCACATATGTGTGGATGTTTACATCCTTCCCAGAGACCGAGATCTGGGAGGCTTTGGTCCCGGCTGTGTCTTGTCTATCATTACCGTGATAAAAGACCTGCAGTCGGGGGCCTCTTAAGAGCTTCCCTCTTTTTAGGAGTGCCAGGACCATTCCAGATCAATTGTGGGCTGCCAAAAGGCCTGATGGGTATTCGTGCCTGCTCTTCAAACTATGTGGGAGAGCATTCTTTGTAAAGTTAGTGCCCAGCCCAGTGCAGGGTCAGCGATTATGTTTCAGGCAACCTATGGTCCCACACATCTTATTTTATTTTTATATAGTTTATTTCTTAGCCTCTTATTTTGTTATTTTATTTTAGCCTTGTTCTATTTATTTTTATTTAATCTTTTATTTAGTCTTTTATTTTCAATATTTCTACAGTTACGTCACCTTATTTTTAACAATCGTGCTAATAAAGCTTTGTTGATAGATAGGGATGGATGGATGGATGAATGGATAGATAGATAGATCGATAGATAGATAGTCTGTATCTCTCTCACTGGTTCTGTCTCTTTCATGCTAACTTTCACACACGCTTTGTCACCCAAAAGATCCTGCATTCTCTCTCTCACACACACACACACACACACACACACACACGCATGCACGCACACATGCACACACACTCTCATGCACGTGAAGAACTCTAGTACACATTCTCATTTGGCTTCTCTCCCTGTTTCAACAAAATGTCTTGCTTTCTCTCTCTCTCTCTCTCTCTCTCTCTCTCTCTCTCTCTCTCCCTCTATTTTAAGCTCTTATCTCTGTAATGCCTTCAAAATACCTTTCCTATCTTATGTGTCAGAAGCAGGGAACGTTAAAATGTTAGCATGTGTGTGTGACAGGGAATGACAGGCTGTTTTTGACTGGTGATTTTCTGTAGCAATCGATGCCATATGGAGGTAGTGTGGAAAAAGAGAAACACAATTGCTTATCGACAGAGAAGTCAAAGTCTGAAAAAGACAAGCTGACAGCTGTCGGAGGAGAGAGCGACACAAAGGGAGGAAAGGAGAAAAGGGAAGAGAGAGAGAGGGGGAGAAAATAGAGATGCAGAGTTAGTCATTGGCAAAATACACTTTCATGTCTTGAAAGGGAGAGCGTTATATGTGAAAGTGTTGAAACGATTGAATCTCTCCGTTAACAAAGTATTATTAACTTTTTTTAGTGACGTGAAGCGTTTAAAATGGTGACAATTTTATAATAACACCATCTCAAGATATTGCTTTAAATGTCAAGTGGATGATTTGTATAGTTTGTGACTGTGAGTAATAGAGCACTTTTTATTTTATTTACTTTAACGGTTGTATTTTATATTTTATTTTAACTGTTTTATTTAATTTAATTTTTATATTTTTTACTTATTTAGTTTTCTATATTTTTTTTTTCAGTACTGCGATTATATGCATTGGCAATATTGATATGCGAGTGTGTCCTAATGTTTTCTGGCTGTGAGCTTGCAGAAAGGACGTAGCTGTCACAAAATGACACAAAGTTGGACTGACACTTTCAGCTATAGGACCGTCTAGTGGCCTTGCAGCCACTGACCTATCTGATGTGTGTGTGGGTAAATTAGATTTTATTGTGTGTAACACGCACAATAACACACAGGGCTTCACCTATTGCAGCATGTTATTGTCAAGTAAAATCTCAAGACTCTGTGTCTTAATATTGAGATATTTTCATTTGGCTATATTAAGTGAAGCAGTATTAAAGGAGTAATGATTTGGAAATGTTTGTGATAATGCATTATTAGTGTATTCTGCTCTTTGGTCATTGGTCAAGCCTAGTTTGTTTGCTCTCTTTCTATCCTCCCTTTCTATCTATCTCTCTTTCTTCCTCTGTTCTGCCCTTTGTGTTCCTCCTCCTTTGTATGTGAAAACACTCTCCCAAATCCATTTTCAGCTTGCTCTTCCCTCACCTCTTTCACCTCTGCAGTCTGCAGATAAGTCCGGACCCCTGTACCTCTCACACACGCTTGTTCCATCAAACACAGAGGCACACAAAGACGGTTGACCCGTATGTCAGCCTTCAGAGCACTTATGATGCTTCCTCCCCACCCAGTCTCTCACGCTCTCTCCATTTCTGTCCTTCACTCTTTTTTCTTTGCGTCCGCATTTCACCATTTATTGAATTCTGAGCAGGTGCGAGTTTTGGGGGCACTTAACCCACAACCTGAACATTAGCTGATGTGCATGAGAGGAATATTTCTGGCTTAATCCAGAGTTTGAAACTTTTTTTTTTCTTTTTTGAAATTGGTGGTATATTTGGTTTTATTTAGCAATTTCACTGACATGGAAAATGTTCAGATAAGGGAAATTACTGAATATTTTATTTTTATTTAACTGTATGTGTACACACATACACACACACATATACATGAAGTATATTTTTGATCAGAATGTATTTATTTGTTGAAAATACATTAAAGATTGTGAAATATTACTATTTAAAGTAGCCATTTCTATTTTTAAATATTTTAAATTTAAATTATTTCTGTATTGGATTTGGAGTCCAACCTGCTTTAGGATATGAATGACACTAAATTATGTTCCTGCACTGCAGCAAGATAAGCCGTCAGAAATATTTTAGTCACATCATTACAATGCCAGTTGATGACAGTTGTACGTGCGTGATAATTAAACTCAAGCAGTGCCTTCAACCATGAGAGCCTTTGCAGTTTAATGGGTGAACTCTCCCCTGTCACGACCAAAAGGAGGTGCCATCTCCATCAGAGTCTTATTTTTGTTTGCAATTGCCTTTGTTGTCATTTGTGATTATGCCTGTCAATGAGAGAGCTACTCTGGGCTTGACGTTGACTATTATTTCGATATTGCAAACTAGGGAAGAATAGAAATTGAAAAAAAATGTAGTGCATTAACCTTGCATTGAATTGGGGGGACCCAAGGACATTTGCTTATCTGAACACATGCTTTCCAGTTTTAGAACATTATCACCCTAGTATAATTAAGGTTAGTCAAAAAAGAAAAGCATTTCACAGTTGACGAACCTAAAAAAATTGTCAGCTCTGAGAAGTGTGTGTTACAAATCACAGAAAGTGCAAACCAACAACTTTCCTGTTTTTGCCCCGCGCCGCCGGTGTCTACAGACCTCATTTTCACTCTGTAGTCAATAGCCTGTGTAGCTTTTAATGCTTGAAAGGTTAACAGCATTGTCGTGTCGGAGGTGACAGGGTCTGGGTGCGGAGCCGTGAAACACGCAGGCCCCTGGATGAGCTCTGTGCTGGGAGGGATCTGTCACTGAGAAAATGTCAGGGGATAATGTGTGATCACTGGGCGTTTCAATGGAAGGTCAAGCTCCCCCACCTTCATCTTGGCTCTGTGTGGACTCCCCAGGGATGCTATACTGAGCCAGAGACTAGCAAATGCTGTATTACTAGAGTACACTTGAAATGTCAGGGACCGAGTCTTTCTTAACACACACCGACTGTCTCACCATTAGCCCTGAAACCAAACTCATTTGCTGTGACAGATACATCCTTTTGAATACACACTCGCATAAGCTGTACACATGTTCTTACCTCTCTCTCTGTTTTTTATAGATGGCAGCGATTACAGCGAAGTTCTCCCTGACTCATTTCCATCTGCCCCGGCCGAACCGTTGCCGGAATTCCAGAGCGAGCCAGAGGACGCCTTCATAGTGAAAAACAGACCTGTCAAACTTTCCTGCAAGGCTGCTCCGGCAACGCAGATATACTTCAAATGCAACGGAGAATGGGTGAACCAGAATGACCATGTGACCAAGGAGAGTCTGGACCCTATCACAGGTAAAGTCTTTCATATGGACAAAAAGTATGTGGACACCTGAACTCAAGACCCATATGTGCTTGTTGAACATTGACTTGTAAAACCATGGACATTAATAGGCAGTTAGACGTTATAATTAATCCCAAACGTGTCTAGTGGGGTACAGGTCTTGGCTTGGTAAAGTTTCTGTGTACTGTAGAATAGGCCACTTCAGAGATTGATTCCTGATAGTTGACAGTTGAGTCAAACAGTCAAGTTCCAGAGGTAAAAATCCCATTCATTTTCTCCATTGGGGAATTGATTTTGAACGAACATATAAACCTTTAAAGACAGACCAACTTTGTGCTATATGCTTTTGCTGAAGCCATCAGCCCATATTATTTCGACCCATTTTTTAAATTGTGTTAAACAGAAACATGAAAGCAGAAAGGAATCACAAAGAAATCAAACAAATCACACTAAGAGAACACTTTAGCACCCACCCACGCTCATGCAGTGCGAATGACTGAAATAGTCAAAGACATTTATTTCGTGTACTACTGTATGTTTGTGTAGCAGTGAACACGGCTATGTCCAAAAGATCTTTGTGGGAAGCTAACCGAATCATAAAATTAGCAAAACTGTTTGTCTGCTCAGATGAATGTAAATGTAAATATGTTTTCTGATAATTGCACAATTGGTATAATCAGAATGATCAAGCTTATTTTTATTCAGACCTTTTATTCTTCCCTTAGACTACATTTACATTAGCTCTAGATTATAGTTTTTTTTGTGTTTATTTTATTTGTATTTATTTACATTTCATTTTAAAAAAACATTTAAAAATTCCGTATAAAAAACAACATTTTTGTTATAAAATGTTTATTAATTTGTTATTATTTCATTTTATATTATTAATTAATTTATTATGTTGTTTATTCACGTATATTTATTAGTGCTGTCAAATAATTAATCGCGATTAATCACATCCAAAATAAAAGTTTTTGTTTACATAATATATGTGTGTGTACTGTGTATATTTATTATGTATATATAAATACACACACATGCATGTATATATTTAAGAAAAATGTGTTACGTTTATATATTAAATATATTTATATATGATATAATTTATATGAATATGAATATATACATGCAACTACATGTAAATATTTTCAAAATATATGCTGTATGTGTGTCTTCATATACATAATAAATATACACAGTACACACACATATATTATGTAAACAAAAACTTTTATTTTGGATGCGATTAATCGTTTGACAGCACTGATATTTATATTATCTTGTATATTCATAATATTTATTAATTTTTATTATTAAATATTTTTTGATATATTTGCTAAATACATCATATAAATGTATTATTTTAAATAAAGCACAGTCTGTGGCTTGCAATTTTACTACTACTGTCAGAATGTGTAAGTGACCCATACATTTAAAACTTGAATGATATATTCATGTTTTCCTCTTTTTTTTTTTTCTTTTTTCTTTTTTCTTTTTTCTTAGGCTTTTTCGTGAGAGAAGTAGATATCTCAGTCTCCCGGACGCAGGTAGAGGAGTTGTTTGGACTTGAGGATTATTGGTGCCAGTGTGTTGCCTGGAGCTCGGCAGGCACCACAAAGAGCCGGCGGGCTTATGTCCGCATCGCCTGTGAGTTTGTTTTCAGCAGCTTATGTGATCTGTCCTTCTTAGGCAGGCACTCTGCATTTAAAAGACAGAACCTGAAGAGAAACCTGGTATTCTGACTATAGAACATTCACTATCTTTGCTTGTGCTATTATTCTTTTTATGCTTAGAATCTTTTTTCTTTTTTCTTTTTTCTTAGGTCTTGTTGTGAGAGAAGTAGATATCTCAGTCTCCCGGACGCAGGTAGAGGAGTTGTTTGGACTTGAGGATTATTGGTGCCAGTGTGTTGCCTGGAGCTCGGCAGGCACCACAAAGAGCCGGCGGGCTTATGTCCGCATCGCCTGTGAGTTTGTTTTCAGCAGCTTATGTGATCTGTCCTTCTTAGGCAGGCACTCTGCATTTAAAAGACAGAACCTGAAGAGAAACCTGGTATTCTGACTATAGAACATTCACTATCTTTGCTTGTGCTATTATTCTTTTTATGCTTAGAATTTTTTATTGTTTATTTTGGTTAAAAAAATATTTCTGTGTTTATCAGACCTAAGGAAGAACTTTGAACAGGAGCCACTTGGCAGGGAAGTGCGTCTGGAGCAGGAAGTCTTGTTGCAGTGTCGTCCACCAGAGGGCATCCCGCCTGCTGAGGTGTCATATCGCCTTCTTATCCTTTCTGTTATTGTTTCAACCTCCAACTGTGTTTTCCCTTTGTTTGTTTCATGCATAAAAACAAACAAACAATGTTTGATTCCTTGAGGTTTCAGTAAAACCCGTAAGCAGTGGTACTTTAATATTGCAGGCTTTGATAAAACTTTCAACCACACAGGATATTTTACACCATTCATTTTCTTTCAGTTACACCTTTTTTGTATTCAGAACATGCCTGGTGCTTTTAAAATTTTCAGTTCAAATGATTCAAAACACAATTTTGTTCCAGATGCACATCATTCTTCTTCAAACTGAATGGATTGATTTCTTATAATGCCACAGGTGGACTGGCTGAAGAACGAAGAGCTCATTGACCCGGCGCTGGATTCTAACTTTCTAATTACCATCGACCATGACCTAATCATCAAGCAGGCTCGACTCTCTGACACAGCTAACTACACCTGCGTGGCTCGTAATGTGGTCGCCAAGCGACGCAGCAGCACTGCCACACTCATCGTCTACGGTAACCACTTGACCAGTCAGAATCCCTGCAGCGATCTGAATCACTGAATGAATCTGTCAAGGGAAAGTTCTCTACACAAAAGAAAACTAGAATCTCCCATAGTGTTTATGAATATTTATTACACGGCTCTGTGAAATACTCACTCCTTATTGGTAAGTTTCAGCATTCTGCAGTCTGTAATGATAATTTAGCATTTGACCAGTGTCCTACACTGTGAAAGTTTCATGTTGTTTTTTTCTTTTTCTTGTTTTGCACTCTTTTTATTCTTCCATAATTAAATCGTTAAATAATTAAATCGCTACTATTCAAAAGTTTGGGGTAAAATACATTTTTTTTATTGCAAGAAATTCCTTATTCAGCAAGGATGCATTAAACCTATCAAAAGTGACAGTAAAGACGTTTACAATGTTACTTTATAAAAGATTTATTTTTCAAATAAATGCTGTTGTACTCTTCATGAAAGAATCCTGAAAAAATAATCACGGTTTTCACAAAAATATTAAGCACCAACACTGTTGTGATCCATTGATAATAATAAAAATGTATTAATCATTTCTGAAGAATCATGTGACACTAAAGATTGGATTAATATCTTCTGAAAATTCAGCTTTGCCGTCACAGGAATAAATTACATTAAATATAAAATATATATTTTAAATTGTAATGATATTATACAGTATGACTGTTTTTACTGTATTTTCTGATCAAATAAATGCATCCTTGGTGAGCATAAAACATTAAAATCAAAAACATAAAAAAATCTTACCAACCCCAAACTTTAGAAAGGTAGGGTACATAATATTTCAGCACAAAATCAATATTTCATGTTTATTTATTAATGTATTTGGTAAGCAGCTGTGTAATAAGTGGGACAATTAATCTGGCCATTTTTGCAAAAAAACAAAACACTTCAGGATATTTCAAGGCCCTCTCTTGTTCTGTCAGGATTATGACATGCTGACTGTACATTATCTATCACGTATGATATAATATGCAGCCCTTTTGTACATTGTAATAATAATAATAATAATATGTTTTATTTTTATAGTGCCTTTCAAGAACCCAAGGACGCTATACAAAATAATACAAGCAATTGACAAACAAAATACACCAGACAATCAGAGGGGACATTCAGACAAATAAGTGTTAATTTTGTCAAGACAGTTATGTTAACAATTATGTCAAGAAGGTGGTTATGTAACATACAAACAAAAGTTGGGAAACAGAGGAGCAGTGTCAGAGGAGCAGTATCCTATTGTATAGCTCAAAGTAGTTCATTTTGCATTGCTGCTTGTTTTTTCTTTAATAGTCCAGTTAGTGTATCTAACAGGCTCCGTTCTCTTCAGAGCAAACTGCATGTCAGTGTATATGTGTCTCATGTATATATATCTGGCTCTCCTTCCTTAGTGAGTGGGGGCTGGTCATCCTGGACAGAGTGGTCAGAGTGCAGTACTCAGTGTGGGCGGGGTTGGCAGCGACGGACACACAGTTGCACCAATCCAGCACCGCTCAATGGAGGAGCCTTCTGTGACGGCCCACCATTCCAGAGAGTCACCTGCACCACCCTCTGTCCAGGTGAAGACTGACACCTGTCGCAACCTTACATGACACACTATATAACCACCAACAAATTCACATAATCCACTGACAGAGTCTTAATCCATTGCGTAATTGCTCATTATGTATTTTCCTAGTGGACGGAGGCTGGACGGAATGGGCCAAATGGTCAGCGTGTGGGACAGAGTGCACACACTGGCGAAGCCGTGAATGTCAGGCGCCCCCACCACGTAACGGAGGACGCCACTGCAGCGGCAGCATGATGGAGAGCAAGAACTGCACGGAGGGACTGTGTGCCCGCAGTAAGTCACATGACCCAGCATCATCAGTGACAAAGTGTCAGCATTAATGAAACATGACTCTGCCAGTCAAATAATAAGTGATATGAACCTGGTCCTCACCAGGATTATTATAGTTAACTACAACTAAAACCATAAAAAAAGGTTTGACTCTTGAAATAAAAAAAAACAATTAAAATGTATTTTACTTATTCTCATTTTCATTTAGTTTAACCTGATAAACTAAAACGGAAATAAAAATTTAAAAAACAATATGAACATATATAAAAAAATTAAAATGACAAAAGCACACAACAAAATTACTAAAACTTCTAAATTAAAAAAAATATATATATATATATATTTTTTTAAATAAATGCTGTTCTGTTGAACTTTGGATTCATCAAAGAATCTTGAAAAAATCGCAGTTTGATTTTTCATTCAAGGAATGATTTCTGAAGGATCATGTGACGCTGAAGACTGGAGTAATGGATGCTTAAAATTCAGCTTTGCCGTCACAGGAATAATTTACATTTTAAAGTATATTAAAATGGAGAACAGATATATAAACCTGGTCCTCAACAAACTTATTATAGTTAGCTAAAATTAATACCATATAACATTTGTTACTTGAAATAAAATACATGTAACTGAAAAAATATATACAGTGGGTACGGAAAGTATTCAGACCCCCTTAAATTTTTCACTCTTTGTTATATTGCAGCCATTTGCTAAAATCATTTAAGTTAATTTTTTTTCCTCATTAATGTACACACAGCACCCCATATTGGCAGAAAAACACAGAATTGTTGACATTTTTGCAGATTTATTAAAAAAGAAAAACTGAAATATCACATGGTCCTAAGTATTCAGACCCTTTGCTCAGTATTTAGTAGAAGCACCCTTTTGATCTAATACAGCCATGAGTCTTTTTGGGAAAGAGGCAACAAGTTTTTCACACCTGGATTTGGGAATCCTCTGCCATTCCTCCTTGCAGAGCCTTCAGCTAGTTGTTAAGGCAGTGTTTATAATTTACATTTAGTTAAAAAAATAAAAATAACACTGGTCCTCACACCCTCAGAAAATGAGTTAACACATGGCTGTGAACACAAATGGACAAGAGGGTAAACGGCGAGGTTTGGGCAGTCAGACAAAATGTACTTAAATACTAGCAAGTTGAGCAACACATCAGCCATGTGATGGTGAGCCAGATTCATCTGGACACTGGGTTCTCATGCCAGGCTGGTTTTGGAAGAGCATAGCTGACAGCATTGAATTATCTCAGGAGAACATCAATAGCATGCTCACACACACTCACACTCACATATGCACACACTATTCAGCCAGAACATAGTGCAGACTGGAAGTTTTAGTGCGGTCTGTCTGGGCTTAAACTTGGAGTGCAACCCAGATTCAAGCATCAATAATGCAGCATTGACACACACAAACAAATACATCTCCTCACGAATGATTCCTCTTGTCCCTTAAGAGTTGTAAGATATTTACTTTTGCTCTGCTTGCCATAAACCTGTGGTTTCTGAGTTTATGCTTTGATGTTTCATTTGCTGAGTCTTGTATTTACATTTATTGATTATTTGTTCCACTTTAATTTGTAGTCATCTCTGATCTACGCTCATAACTTTGCTCATCCATCCTCATGTTCACCCTTTCTTGTTTTTTCGTTGTTTTTGCCTTTTTTCTAACAGATAAAAAGGTTTCTATTGAACAAGCAAACCATCGTAAGTTTTTCTTTTAATAACAGTGTTTTTTATTTGACACTGCTGCATCTCTCTCTCTCTATCTCTCTCTCTCTCTGTGCGCCTGGCTACTAATGTGATTGTGTCTGGGAAACCCAAGGAAAAGTGACTGGAAATATTAATCTATATAGATGCTATACAAGTATGATCAGTGTGTGGTTGTGTGTGTGTGTTTCCCTCTGTCACGTCTGTCCTGTTCATCTCTGGATATGCTACACACTGTCCTGCATGATAAAGCAGAACCTCATGAAATGAAGTGAAAACATATGAACTGAGAATATGAAATAAAAGACAGCACCTCACAGTCCATTTTTTAATTATATACAGTCACAAGACACTTTTACAGCTTTGGATTTTTTAAAAAAGATTTCTATAATTTTTCATTTTAATTAATCATTTAAAGTAATTAAAGCAATTTAAATTTAAAATAAATCAAACATTTTACTCCAAATTCATGGAACGTTTTTGAAACCCAGAAAATGTATATTATTCATTGTGTAGGATGTCACCATATTTTGGAACTGATGTGGGACAGCCGTTTCTGTTATTGGCTGAGAATCTCAAAATAATCAAATATTGGTTGATTTAATTGGCTTGGCTTCTATACAGGTTATACATTTTATGATTAACATTTATATGCTACTTAAGTACTTATATACTGTACTACTTTCAGGCGTAAGATGTTGTTGGCAAATATATTTAATGTTGGGCATTTTTATCATTTCCAGACTTTTATCTTAGACTCCATGTAATTACTAAAAATGTACAAACGTATTTGTGTTTTTACACTGATTCATTCTGAATAGCATATGCAATTTATAAACACACACACACACAGGAAATGTGCATACGCATTCCTGGAAGATGATGTATAATACATATGCAATCAAATTCAGAAATAGAGTGCTTTTTGAAGACATTGAAGTTAATGACTGTGCATCTTACTGGCCCAGAGCGATCAATAGTATAGCTTACAGTTCAAGTGATGCTAATATTCTGAGATCAATGTGACATTCAGCACTTGAGAGACCAAAAAGTAACGCACCTAATTCGGCTTGGTTCCTTTTGCTATAATAAGTTAAGACGGCTGTCGGATTCACTTTTGTCCTGCCACATGAGCCCTTTTGCCCACTCTCACTCTTTACAGGCATCTGCTCTCTTCCTCATTCTTTCTCCTCTATGTCTCCTGGGTGCAGTACCTATGTGATCACCCCTATCTCTCCTCCTCTTCTAAAGCCTTTTTATAGCATACTAAACTATGTAAATATAGTACTTAATTCAGTGATGGCTGAATAAAAAAGAGACAGGGATCAAGAGTCACAAAGAGAGTTCCACAATGCACTGTTAGATCCACAGTACCCCCAAGTGTTCATTCATTTTGGACTTTTAGACACTTATTATTATCCTCAGACCACCCACAATCTGTTTACTGACCACAAAAATAGCAACCACTGTTCGCAATCACTAGTTACAATCTGATTGACCGGTGCTACCAAACTTCATTAAAAAATGTTTTTCATACAAAGCATGTATTTTTTCCTTTTTTTTCCCATTATTGATTACTTACCTACTTCATTTATTTATTTATTAAATAAACTGTCAATTTTTTAATTATCTACAGGCATAAGATCCTTTTGCTTATTTTTTGTTTGCTTTATTTATTTATTTTAAATAAACAGTAGTTCATTTTTAAAGGACACTTTTTGCAGCTTTGGGAATTTCTTTTTTATGATTATTTATTATTAATATTGTGAATTTATTATTATTATTGAAATAATTTTTATTATTTAATAAATATCATATTAATAGCAAACGCTGTCTGCAATCACCAGTTACAATCTGATTGGCTGGTGCCACGTAACTTCCTAGAATTGAAGCAATTGAAGTAATGCATATAAACCTCCATAGATGACACATAAACCAAAATAAACTGCGTATGGTCACTTTATGTGTAATTCAAACTGCTATTTTGCTGTCTAAGTGGGCGACTCTTTGCCAAAACAAGCTGCAATCCTGACTTGGCTTTATGTTGATTGATAAAAGTCTAGGTACTAACCTTTCTTCTCCTTCCAACCTATATCCTGTTTTTTCCACACTTTTGTGTTGCATAATGTTTTCATTTACGTCTATGATAGGTTTGCATGTATGAATAAATCTGTACCTGTATGTGTCTCAGCTCTGGGCTCCGGCGCTGGTGTAGCAGTGTATGCAGGGCTGGTGGGGGCTTTGCTGCTGTGTGTGATCCTCGTGCTGTGTGTGGGCATCCTGGTCTATCGCTGGAGCTGCTGCCATCTTCACGGTGAAATCACAGATTCGTCCTCGGCCCTTACCGCTGCCTTCCACCCAGGCAACTACAAACCGCCACGACAGGGTGAAACATCCGTGTTTCGTCACCTTCTTTTTTTATTTATTTATTTATTTTTTTTCCTTTTTCATTCTCACTCCTTCTCTCACACCTTCAAACCTAATATAAACTCTGTCTTTCAACGTATATGTTAAGTTTTAATCCTTTCTCCTGCTGTCATCTGCTCTCTCAAAATGATTTAATCTGCTGTAACTTGTTTATATGGCTCCTCTTTTAAATCCTCTCCCCTTTAATACTCTAATTTCTTAGGCAAATCCTCTCGTAACTTTACAGCGAGCTGGAAACATTTCTTTCTCTCTTTTTGCTTCTCTACTTTGTTAGATAATCCACACCTACTCCATCCGACAGCCCCTCCTGACCTCACAGCCAGTGCCGGAACCTTCCGTGGACCGCTTTTCTCACTGCAGCAGGCCACCCTAGACTCTCAGCACAAGATCCCTATGACCACATCTCCCCTGTTGGACCCACTTCCTAGCCTGAAGATAAAGGTGTACAACTCCTCTACCATGTCCTCCCTCGAGCTGCCGACAGGCCTGGGCTCTACTGACGGGGAGATCATGAGCCTGAAGACTGTGGGCTCTGGATCTAAAGACCACCACAGGCATACGCTACCCAGGGAGCCCAGTCACAGTGCCAGCGCCACACTAGGCTCCCTTGGTGGCCGTCTCACCATCCCTAATACAGGTAATAGGTTTTAAAGGAGCCGGAAATTATGATTTCCTAGTGCTATTTTGATGGCATCCACTTATTTTAGTCAAGTCCACTTATGCTGGATACATTTGTTATTCAAATTTGGTGCACCAAAAAATAATAAATGTAAAAAATTATGTTTTATATATAATTTTAAATATATATATATATATATATATATATAATTTGTTATTACATATTTTTAGTTATTTCTTAACTAAATTTACTATGTATTTAATATAATGAAATAAAAATATATA
>NW_015505248.1:492961-506262 GCF_001515645.1 Sinocyclocheilus grahami | reverse complement strand
GAGAATTTGTCATTATTAAATATTTTATTTAGTTATATTAAATAATTATATGTGTATATATGTATAAATGCATGTGTCATGCTGTGTGTTTTGTCACACTTTTTTTTTTTTTTTTTTCCTACAGTTTGGATTTGAAAAATAGGTTTTACTGTTCTAAAAATGTCTACAAGCATCCTTTTAGCTCACATTACAGTGCAAAAACATTGTAATTATATACTGAAACTATTAGATTAGAAATTCTTTTTTTTTTTAATCCTCCCTCGGTTCTCCTTTTCCCTTGCCAGGGGTGAGCCTGTTGGTTCCACCAGGGACAATTCCTCAGGGCAAGTTCTACGAGATGTATCTCATTATCAGCAAATGGGAGAAAACAACGTAAGTCAGCTACTTGAAACTCTTTCTCAGTGCCCTGCCCCCATAACACTGTCATTTCCCCACATATAACGCTTGCATTTATCTGTCACTTTGTGCACTTGCAAACAGTCCAGTTCAAGACATTTCAACAGCCCTTGCAGAGCAATATTGACTGCACAAACATTGTGACCCCAATGGCAGCGCTAGGGAGAAAATAACATTTCAAAACTATGACACAGTGGAAAAACACAAACAAACAAAAATGTCTTGAAAACACTGAATGGTTGTCTGAGCTCTGACTTTTTTGCTGAGGCTCTCTCTCTCTTTTTACAGTGTTTATTTTTATTGTCAAATATGAAATATATAAATATCACTGTGCCTTCAGAGCTTGCAGACTGCAAGCTTTGTGTTTCTCACTATTTGTAGGTGCCATACATTTTCTCAAAACACTAATAATTACTGCCAGAGTCATGGCTCTGGGTTAACATATCCTAGGCCTTTTACACACTGAGCTCTGATGCGCATGTGGCAGACACAAGTTTGAATCTGGCTTGCAACATTTCTGTATCCCACTGCCCCATCTTTCTTTTCCACTATCCTTATAAGTGGCAAAACGAAAAAAATACATTACATTAAAGTGCCCCTATTATGAAAGGTTCATATTTTGGTTTTGGGAGTCCTCAACAACAGGTTGACATGCATGCAAGGTCAAAAAACACTTTCATTGTCTTATAATATGCATTTATTTTGACCTATTTGCTCAAGGACTCCCAAACGATTCTTAAACGATTAATTTTTCCAATACCCTCCTTTGCTTGACGCTAATTTGCTGTGATTGGTCCGATTGGTCTCATTTTTATCAGGCCTGTAATGCCTGATAAAGCAGCTTTTGTGAGGGCAGTGCTGCTTTGTGTACAGCGTTACCAGGGGAAAAAGGCGGCACCTAGTGGCAAAGAATGAATTTGCATTTTCATTCAGACCAACGGGAAAAACCAACAAGTTGGCGGGCAAAATGCTAATGTTTCATGTTGAGGTCAGAGTCGACTCTTTCTGTTGAGAGACAATAACTTTATACACGGTGCACTTACAGATTTAAAACTTGCCAGGATGATTTCATTCCCTTAGAGCTGTTGGACACTGCATGAAAAGTAATTTTCAAAAATCCATAATAGGGGCATTTTAAGTAAAAAAACAAACTATTTCCTCTCAAAAATTTCAATCTCAGATTACTCTAAATAAGAGAGTGCAAACTTTGGGATGTTGTGTTTTTGATGTTGTGCTCTTTAATTTGTATTTAGCGGCATGAATATCATTGTGAATTAGGGCTGCTGACCTCTCTTGCTCTGTGTTTTGTATCAGGTTGCCTTCAGATGGAAGTCAGACCGTATTAAGTCCGGTGGTGAGCTGCGGACCCTCTGGCATGCTGCTGAGCAGACCTGTGGTCCTAACTCTGCCTCACTGCGCCCAGCTAGAACCCACAGACTGGACCCTCACCCTCAAAATGCAGAACCATCAAGGTGCCTGGGAGGTGAGAATGACATCTCAAAAATGAGATAGGCTAGACCATTAGATAATGACACAGAGTCAGTGAAGATGGAGGGTGGGAAAAAGGAAGAGAACAAGATGGAGAGCATTTTATAAATAGTGATTTGGATAAATGAGACATATAATGAGGCATATTCTGACACACTCATTTCCTCCCGTCCACTAGGAGGTGTTAACTGTGGGAGAGGAGAGTTTGTCAACACCATGCTACCTACAGGTGGAGGAGCAAAGCTGTCATATTCTGATGGAGCAGCTGGGGACATATGGTTTGGTGGGACAGTCGGCTCCCCCTCGGCCAGCTTGTAAGAGGCTGCAGTTGGCCCTCTTTGCTCCCCGAGCCCCGTGCCTCGCTTTAGACTACAGCCTGAGGGTCTATTGCATACAGGACACCCCACATGCCCTTAAGGTCAGTCTGTCTGCCCCTCTTATTGAGTTTACTTTGCCAATAAATTGTTTAGTTTGGAAAGAAGCTAAAAATGTGTCCTCTTTTTGCAGGAAGTATTAGAGGTTGAGCGAAGTCTGGGTGGGGTTTTATTAGAAGATCCCAAACCCCTCCTCTTTAAGGACAGTTACCACAACCTGCGGCTATCAATTCATGACATTCCTCATTCTCATTGGAGGAGTAAACTCCTGGCTAAGTATCAGGTGAGAGATTTTATGTTGTTATTGGTTATATGAGTAAAATGTATCATTTATTTTTATGGTTAAACATTTTGGGATAAATACAAATATAATAATAACTGTCTGTGAAATGACTTTCCTTTTGTAATGTTAAGTGAAACAAAGAAGCTTATGATATACTATGTAACTGCTGTTCAAACGTTTGGGGTTGGTAAAATGTTTTAAATTATTTTGAATGTCTCTTATGCTCACCAAGGCTGCATTTTTTAAATCAAAAATACAGTAAAAAAAGAGTTTGTTGTGAAATTTCAATTTAAAATGACTGTTTTCTATTTTAATATATTTTAAAATTTAATTTAATATTGTAATGGCGAAGCTGGATTTTCAGCAGCTGTTACTCCAGTCTTCAGTGTCACACGGTCCTTCAGAAATCATTCTAATATGCTGATTTGATGCTAAGGTAACAGTTCTTATTATTGTCAATTTTGAAAATAGTTGTGTTGCTTAATAATTTTGTGGAAACTGTAACTTGCGGAAACGTTTTTCACGATTCTTTGGTGAATAGAATGTTCAAAACAACAGCATTTAATTTAATGCAATTTTATTTGTCTGTATGAAGGCATTGATTTTCTGACCTCAAACTTTTGAATGGTTGTGCAAATGTCTAATTGTTGATATTTTTTAAAATATAATTGTATAAAATTCTATATCTACATGTACATATTAGTATTATTAAAATGTGTACATCCACATTTGAGCATTCGCAGAAGTAATTCATGATGCTTCTTTCAAAAATAGAAAAAATTTAAATTTGCCTCTTAATTGTGCGCGTTTTGTTTTCCAGGAAATCCCGTTCTACCACATTTGGAGTGGGAGTCAGCGGCCGTTGCATTGCACCTTCAGTCTGGAGAGAGGAAGCCTGCTGGTTTCCCAGCTCACCTGCAAGATTTGTGTCAGACAGGTGGAGGGGGAGGGACAGATATTCCAGCTTAATACTGACATCCAAGAGGTACAGAAAACAGCAGGACGTAGATATATTATTTATTCTGTCGAATCACAAATGCATAATTTAATAACTACATAATAACGAGCACTGACTTGTTTTCCTGTGTGTTTGTGCATATACTTTTTAGACTTTGCCCCCCCACTCACCATTACCAGCAGGCGGTTCGTGTCTGCCTTCGTCTCAAGTGGGCCCGTATGCTTTCCGACTGCCCGTCTCCATACGCCAGAAAATTTGTGCCAGTCTGGATGCCCCCAGCGCACGAGGCTGTGACTGGAGAATGCTGGCTTGCAAGTTGGACTTCGACAGGTATGTTTGCCTGCATCTTTCACAGCACCAAAAAAATCAGCGCATTTATTTATACACGATCGATGATGAGAAGGATTTCATCTCTATCCACATCTCTCCCTTAGGTATCTGAACTACTTTGCAACCAAACCCAGCCCCACAGGTGTGCTGCTAGACCTTTGGGAAGCTTGTCACCAGGGTGACGCAGACCTGGTCTCCCTGGCGACAGCTCTTGAAGAGATGGGCAAGAGTGAGGTCTTGGTTGTCATGACGATGGATGGAGATTGCTGATCGGCAAATCAAAAAGTGTGAAAAGGGGATATATTTGCCACTAAAAACCTAGAATTAATGCAAGCGGATGGAAACTGCGTTCCAGTACATCGTTACAACTTGCCTTTTACCTCAGTTCCTTTGTGCTCATGCAGAATATTCCAAGGATCGCGACGCCTGTGAGCTGGGGTCAGGCACTCTGGATGATCTCCGAATAATACATATCAAAATGTAGCAAATGTGATGAAGCTGCAATCACAAAACAGAGATGTTGTTTGAAAAGGAAGTCGGTGCATTTGCTGGCATGGTTCCGATCAGCTCATGATTAAATGATAGTTGCATCATACTGATACACACTGATTCCCTGCAACACATACCAAGTGTGAAAGTACATGATCAAACACCATTGCACATCAAGCCGCTGGCTTTGTTTCCTAGCGACCGCCAGATGCTTAAAGACACTGAGATTCTGTGTCCGGTAAAACAGCAGTGTGCCAAGCTCCTCAGGAAACATGCTCACACACAAATAAACAAGAGTATAGATGGATAAAAAAGGCCAACCAACAAGGAGCTAAGATCATCTGCACTAAAAATAGCTTTCATAATGATTTCACTTTAGTTTGAAGCGTTATTTTCTGTGTGTCTTTTGAAATAGCATACAGGAATGAATTTGTGCGTTCTCGTTAACAGGGGGCCAAACTTTTTGCTGGAATTTAATCTTTTTTTTCTCTCTGATCATACCTTCATTAGCCTCCTTTATCTGTCTTTTTATATTCAGTCAATCATTTGTAATGCAGGAGAGCTTTCTGGTAAACTCATTAGTTTCCTATAGGGAACAGACTTTTTAAAGTTATTATCCCTATTTGTGGATCATTGTTTTTCACTTTTCTGTTCGTAACTGCTGTTATGCATTGTTTTTAAACTGCTGCGTCGTTGCATTCATCTCTGAGTGAACTTAGGCAGGATTGCAGTATAAATGTGCATTTAAAGGTTTTGTGATGTACTTCACAAGTAGAAGCTGATTTTTTGGTCATTGAAACTGAGATGGGATGAAATTGAAATGTTACACTGAGGTTAAATGTGCTTTGATCCTTCTTGGGAAAGCGTGCTTCAAATATGCTGCGCTGGTTAAATAGGATGAGAATTGCGTGGATGGCAGAAAGCCCTTTTCGGGGGTTTGATGCCAGTCAGTCGTGCTGTTTAAATTATAAATAGTAACCTTGAGAGGTTGCGTAAGTGCTCTGTTGATTGCAGTATGACCCACTTGCTCTTTATTGTCCGTTTTGACTTTCAGGTTTTAATGGGTTTCCCTTGAGTAAGCCTGAATGCCATGTACCGCTTATTATCAGAAGTCATATAATCAGTTGAAGTGGATGTTGGTCCTTTTTTTTCTTGACTTTTTCTTCACAAGTGTTCAAATGTATGGCAACAAACAAAACAAAAAGTGGACAGTATCTGTCCATGCCTGTAAAGGTGTGAATTAAATAACTGAGGTGTGTGTGTGTGTGTGTGTGTGTGAGAGAGAGAGAGAGAGAGAGAAAAATCGCGAGAGAGAGCTTGTTTACCCCAACCTATAAGTCAGTGTATATGAATGAACAGGCTTCATCATATCTGTTGTTCCTCCTTTCCCATTATAAGTACTATGCAAGTGCACAATAAAAAGTGAATCTGTGGACGTCTTGATGTCTCGTATATGAAGTACGTGGAATGGGAATGTTATTACTTTCCATCTTCTGATCACTGCTGTAACTAAGCTGTGGAAAACTGGACCTCTTAGGCCTCTCAGCTGTAATAAATGCAAACAAAATGACTGTAATTGTGGGTCAGGGTTCTATGACCTCTGTGTCGTTCCTCCTCATTTGTTTAGGAAGCTTTTTGGCAGTCACTTGCACCCTCATAATGAACAACAACAAGTTTATTTGGAGGATTATTTTTAACTCTCTGCATGACGAAGGCCGCAAAAAACATTGAAAATCACTGATGGATTCTGAACTCTGAACCTTTTAAATGGCTCTGAAATGTCTCCAGTCGTCTCTTAGTCAATGTTACATGAAAATGCCTTTTTGAACATGGCACATGTAAAGCTGAATGGGCTTTGCTTGTCTCTGGATGGTAGTTGCTGATTACGGATACTCGAGTGTGGCCGAACTTAACCTTTTTTTATTTTTATTTTTTTCAAATGTTATTTTATATCAAATATGGTACAGAAGAAGAAAGCTTTTGGGCAGTCACTTGCACCCTCATAATGAACAACAACAAGTTTATTTGGAGGATTATTTTTAACTCTGCATGACGAAGGCCGCAAAAAACATTGAAAATCACTGATGGATTCTGAACTCTGAACCTTTTAAATGGCTCTGAAATGTCTCCAGTCGTCTCTTAGTCAATGTTACATGAAAATGCCTTTTTGAACATGGCACATGTAAAGCTGAATGGGCTTTGCTTGTCTCTGGATGGTAGTTGCTGATTACGGATACTCAAGTGTGGCCGAACTTAACCTTTTTTTATTTTTATTTTTTTCAAATGTTATTTTATATCAAATATGGTACAGAAGAAGTCTTGAGTTTTTTTTTCCAATGTAATGCTGTAAAGTAATACTGTACATAAATGTTTAGACTTCTTACTGTAACTAAATATAATTTTTATGCAATAAATTATATTTCCTAGTTTAACAAGTGAAGTGTGTTTTTGTGTCACTTAAAAATGGAGATTTTTTTTAAATGTGTTTTATTTTATTTTTTGTCAAGATTTTTCTTACAGGGTCTTCTTTGCATTAAATCATAAAATCACAAAGTTGAAGCCAAGAGCTAACTATTTCATTCTCATAGTAATCAGATTGTAGTATCGCCAGTTGAAGCTTTTTTTAAGGACATATTAAATGCATTACAGGGTGAAGAGCCTTTTCCCCTTAGTCTTTGTAGACTTGTTACAGAGATGTGGAGAAAATGTGTTTTATTTAATTTTTTGTCAAGATTTTTCTTACAGGGTCTTCTTTGCATTAAATCATAAAATCACAAAGTTGAAGCCAAGAGCTAACTATTTCATTCTCATAGTAATCAGATTGTAGTATCGCCAGTTGAAGCTTTTTTAAGGACATATTAAATGCATTACAGGGTGAAGAGCCTTTTCCCCTTAGTCTTTGTAGACTTGTTACAGAGATGTGGAGAGGATGCATTCTTCCGTTTATCTCTGAGATAAAAGTGTTCATAATGCCCTGGAGAGGAAGCAAGAGCGATTGAGAGAGTGAGAAAGGGTTTTTAGTGTCTGGATATTGCCCTCGGCAGCTGCAGTGAGCTTTTTGGTTTGAGCAAGAGACCTGTTTCATCATTTGGTTAAAATGGTTGAATAGACATGTAATCATATATTGCCTTCTGCTCTGAGTATCTATTCCATCTTTCCCAAGAGCCATTCACAGGCTTTTCCAGCACTTAACAATACACCAAATAAATTGCCAGACATTCTTTCAGTTCAGCTTTATTATGAATCTGTTCCGCACAATCATTTATAAAGAATTACATCTTGCATGGATTTTGGAAATTATATTTCCTACGTGAAATTAGTTTTATACGGATTAACTGACCATTATGTCATGTAAATTTAGAATAAAAACGAATGCTTTAAAATATAGAATAATTCACTTGAGACAAAAATGCACTTCAACCCAATTTATTAAGTTGTCATTTACCACCATCGTCTGGTAGTTAAAGGAACTAGGCTACACAAGTTGTAAGTCTTCTGTGATGACTCATAGTATAAACAAAGTATCAAATAACTATAATATTTATTTTTAATGTATTTTTTCCCCGATTTATATATGTGTATATATATATATATATATATATATATATATGCTTTCACTTTTCCTTAATCTTTTCCAATCTGGCGATGTCTGAAACTTTGTATTACGGGCACTTTCTGTGTTAATTTGCCTCTATGAAGAATCGTTTGTTCTATTACTCAGTTGTATGTCGCTTTGGATAAAAGCGTCTGCTAAATGAATAAATGAAAATGTAAATGCAAAAATTAAAAATGATTTTTATTTTTTGAGTGAAGTTTGCTTTTAACGAAAACTTCGCAGGTGAACGCGATGCTAGCCAGTGTCCGTTTGCTGCCTGGTGAAAACTGCCCTGACAAACTTGTAACTTTTGTTGTTTTTCTCCACTTATAAATCGCTTTTGATAAATAAGTCTCATAAATATGCATCTATGTAATTAATCTCCCGCCACACGGTGGAGCCTTAGTACAGGTCAATTATTATTCAAATTCATAATTGCCTGTGTTTGCTGCGTGTTAATATAGACACAGACCAGCGAATAAGAAAGGATTCACTTCAGTGTAGGAACTGTTGATTACACTTCGCTCTTATGCGTTTATTTTTTCCTCGGATCTGCTAAATCCAGTTGGAGCCACATCATCACCAGATCTACATTAACTTTGCTTTACCAAAAATGACTCTAGTTTCTCAAAGCAAACAGGCTATATATTAATTCTAAGCATCCAAATTAAAATAATAGTGAAAGATCTGTTTAACGTTCAATATAAAAGGAACAAAGTTGTCTTTGGTTCCTGTGGCTGCACAGACTCATGGTCCCTCCTCTCATTCAGCGCTTCTCATCTCTCCGACTGGCACTTCTCTCTCTGATGGTCAATGTTTCTGCTCTTGATGATGAAATTCATCTATTAGGTCGACGTCTTCTGTGCAACAGTAATTCACAACATTTGGCAACATGTTGAAGGTGGTTGTTGAATCCGCCAATGGAATTCCAAAAAAGACACTTGGAATTCCAGATCCTATTGCAGCAGTCATCTTTAAGGGTAAGTCTTCACGTTTTCCCCTCAATAGGTTCTTTTTTATTTATTTACTTTTTATTTATTTGCGTTTGCTGAGTTAAATGATGTGTTTGAAAACCTAATTAAACCTAATTAAAATAGTTAACGAAGTTTAACTAAAAAGTTGAGCTGTCGATACCTTTTATATAAATATGTATAAATATGACGTTTTCTATAGCAACATAACATGGTATCGTACGTTTTTGTCTCATACATTTGGGATATGTTTGCTTACATTGAAAAGAACAGCAAATTTCCTTATAAGGGATTGGAATGACCCATCGTTAGGGAAACACGTTCCTCCCCTACACTGTAATGAGTGAAAATGGGCAGTTGTTATTTCAGCCTTAAAGGCACAATATGTACGTTTTTCTTAATTAAAATATCCAAAAACCACTAGAACAGTGTTATATATTTTGCTGACTTGTGTACTTACATTATCCCAAATGTTTAGAAGAATGTTTAGATTTCAGTGTTGACAGACTGAATCACCAATCTATATACAAGCATTTAAGAATGGAGAAATGTCCTTGTTAAATTCACAGTTGCCTTTGGCCTTATTTGGGCATTTAAATTTGCTTTTGTAGAGGAAATTCATTTGGAGGAAATTCAGGAAGTTTTACATTTGACAGATTTTAATCATAGTTTATGACTACAGTTTCTTTTTTCTTCTTCTTCTTCTTTTATATCTTTTGGACGTGTTCTTTTCGAAAGACCACAGTGATTGTTTGACAAAGGAAATGCCAGCAGATATTTTTGGCATTTAAATAAATAAACAAAAAGAAAAAGAGATTATATTTCCTGAATATTTACAGGGAGGGTTTAAATATTCCAAAATTATGTTCCAAAACAGACAAGCTAAGGCCAGCAGCTCTCTGAAGTATGTTTGTAATGCAATAAGCTAGTCATCAAAAAACCTTTCCAGGGTGATCAAGACCGTAACACAAAGTAGTCTGATTTATTTTGTGATTATGACAAATGACTGTACGATTTCCATGTATTACACAACAGGCAGGTTAATCTCCATATGATGTTGAGTCTTGTCCATATGGTGAATGTATCAGCCGTGATGGTGCTGAGCAAACAGGATGTGCCTGTATGTGTATGCTTGGGATGTAATTTATTTATGTTACACTCTTACTCACTTCACATTGTGTGTGTCTCCACAGAAATTGTAGACAATATGTACATAAACTTAGGCAGTACAGAAGAGTTGTTTCCTCAGGCGTCCCCTCTCTGAAGTTACTCTTTTTATCCCCTCTGCCTGGCACAAGTCCCTGGCCTGGTGTAATTGCTTCCAGCTGTTTTCCCTCTGCTTCGTTCTCAGTGCTTGTATTTAAGCTTTTGGACCTGCTGTACTGTAGGATTTAAAGGGGACGTATCATGGAAAATAGGCATACTTTAAAATTTACAGCACAGTTCATTAGACATCACAACCACATTGTTTTTTTTTGTTTTCAAAATTGATAATAATAAGAAATGTTTCTTGAACACCAAATCAGCAAACAGTATTAGAATGATTTCTGAAGGATCATGTGACACTGAAAACTGGAGTAATGGCTGCTGAAAATTTAGCTTTGAAATCATAGAAGTTTTAAATTGTAAGAAAATGTAACACTATTACTGTTTTACTGTATGTTTGATCAAATAAGTGCAGCCTTGGTGAGCATAACAGACTTCTTGAACAATGAACAATACCTAGTCAAAGACAAAAAGCCACTGCAAGTTTTGAAATCTTCTTGAAGGAATTTTAGATTCAGACATGATTTTTAATGTTATGGAATGATTATAATAGGGTTGTGTAAATACAAGGATGCTGTTTTATTCTTGACATCTGTATTTTCCCCATGTCGAAATGTGGTGGTTGAGTCCACCCAAGCTAAATCCTGTTGCTGTTTCACCCTGATTCATCAGCCATTGCAAAACTACAAATGGTGTTTTTAAGGTGTCATTGTGAGCGCTTAGTCAGAGAGTTCTGACTGGACTTGTCCTGGGTGAGAAAAGCAGAAGTGAAACCGAATAATGTAATCTTTGTTTCCCAATTTTTCACCTTATTTTTGATTCTAAGTAGTGAAACAACCCCAGAGAAAGTTTTCATAATGGAAGTTTTCAGAATGCGATTTTATACTCTACTGTATATAAACTATATGTCCAATTTGTAGACATATTGAAGTTTGCTTCCCTGTTTAGTATTGTTTTCTTCTACTTTCTAGATTTATTGGTTCTGCAAAGATATATCTTAAAGAATTGGCTGCTGGTCAGACCAGATCTCTTCCTTCCAAGAACATTCCTCTAATTAATGAGAAGAAACAGGAATTTGGGGTAAATATTTTTGTACAGTATGGACTAAAACAAAAATGATGATGCTGACTAATTTAGAATAATCTAGCATAACTCTTCTAACTGTATTTCTCTGCATTTACTACTTTAGGCAACTATCAGTTTAATGATTGGTTATGAGCCTCCTGCAAGTACTGTCCCAAACCCAAATGATCAAAACATGGGAGATGCCCAGGCTGGAGAAACTGCAGGTATTTTTATTTTCTTACATCTTACTGTCCTGTTGTTCTTTTTTTAACCTGTTGCCCTACATGTCTGCAATAAGCTTTTAGGCATTTGTGTTTGCATACTGTATGGAAATGATTGATGCAAATGAGAGACAGAACATGGATCACTCACAAACAAAAAGGACACACTACCAGAGCCTGCCACATTGTCTCTGTGTATCTAACGATAATGATGATTAATATTGTAACTAAGATGGAAAACTAGGTCATTCAGTAATCAATACAAAATTGCAGTCAAAATTACTGTATAAACACATTAACATGTAACCACCCACATTTACATATCAACACCTACGTATTCAGCAACTTGGCAAGGTTTTACTTTGTGACGTCAACATAAGTCATTTACATCTAGATACATTAAAGGTACAGTAGCAAAAACTGGGATCACTGTGCCAGTATCTTTCCCAATGGTACACTTTTGTACCTTATTTAACCTCAAAAGGGTGCTTAGTAGTACATTAAAAGTACATATTAGTACCTAAATGGTACATTTTAGTTTGTTTTGAAAGGGTACCCACCCCAGTTATTTTTATATGTTTCTTTTTATTTATGTATGTATGTATGTATGTGTATATATATATATATATATATATACCCGATTCCAAAAAAGTTGGGACACTGTACAAATTGTGAGTAAAAAAGGAATGGAATAATTTACAAATCTCATAAACTTATATTTTATTCACAATAGAATATAGATAACATAACAAATGTTGAAAGTGAGACATTTTGAAATGTCATGCCAAATATTGGCTCATTTTGGATTTCATAGGAGAAAGGTGTTGATAGCGATGAAGATGCAGGTGATGTGGCTGAGCCAGGGGCACCTGGAGTTTCTCCCTCTGGACAGCCAAAAAAGATGGTTCGTACAACTCGGAAGCGACAAAAAACTTTGTCCAACAAACCCCAAGATTTCCAGGTATGTATTCCTCTTGCTAAACATCCTATCTGAAAAGTTGGTGAACTTTTAGCTTTAATCTGCTGACATTGTTATTTTTACGTAGATCCGTGTTCGAGTAATTGAGGGTCGACAGTTAACCGGCAATAACATAAAGCCAGTCGTCAAAGTAAATGTGTGCGGACAGACACACAGAACAAGGATCCGAAGAGGAAACAATCCATTTTTTGATGAGGTATTTTGGTTTCAGAAGAGCCCATCTGACTTTGTTAACAAAGAAAGCTTAATGTCTTATTGTTGGTCAATAAATGTTTTTTTTCTAGAGAGAAAACGTCTTGAGTTACTTATGTAACCATGGTTCCCTGAGTAGGGAACGAGACACTGCGTCCTCTAGGGGTCGCTATGGGGAACGCCTCGTCGTGACCCGTGTCTGAAGCATACATGGAAAAAGCACCAACTCGTTGGTCAGCGACAGCCATGACGTCACTACCGGTGCGACTATAGTATAAATAGGCGCTGGGAGCTACACATTATTCACTTCTTAGTCTGAAGCTTGCGTCCGGAGCATGGTAAGAAACCTAGAGGACGCAGGTTTTGTTCCCTACTCAGAGAACCATGGTTACATAAGTAACCCGAGACGTTCCCTTTCATGGGAGCTTCAAACTGCGTCCTCTAGGGGTTGCTATGGGGAACGGTATACCCACGCCACCATGTTGAGGGGAGTGCAAGCCAGAACCATGGCGAGCACTAAGAACCAACTCTACCATATTGCTATGGGAGTCGCCCCTGGGACGTTAAGACGGCTGTCAGTGACGTTATTCCCTACGGCCAAAGGCCTAGGCTACATACCCCAAAATACTTATCCTGTTAGGGCCAGACTCCTGGGCCCGGGGTACAGCTCAAGGCTTGGAATCAGAAATAGATT
>NW_015505248.1:470196-492561 GCF_001515645.1 Sinocyclocheilus grahami | reverse complement strand
CAGAAACACACAGGTCCCGGGAAACACTGCAAAGAAACTAGCAGAAGGGTATACACACAACCACCAGTTCATTAGCACGTACATATATTTATATATACATATATTTAGACATGGATCGTACTCCATGAGGGAGCTCTGTCCGGAGAAGCCTCTAGACCGGACCATCAGTAAGGTGGTTACTATGATTTAACCATAGAACCAACCAAAAACATCATAGGTCCAGAAGGAGACTGTTATGCAGGAAGCTTCCACCTAACCTCGGTCAGGTGGAGATATGGTGGTTGAAGGGGAAGAAAAAGGGTAGATGATGCACCTCCTGAGGGAAAGAGTGGATACTTAAGTATTACTCTGATCCGGACGAAAGCGCTGACGCCTTGTCTGGATCACATCCCTCAGGTCTTACCTACCTCCCTTGACCCACGATACTTCCTATCCCTACCCGCAGGTGGAGGAGGAGCGCGAGTCGCGACACTAGACTTCTGTGCTCATCTCTGATCCTCAAATCGAGACGTGCCAGGACCCCTGGGTTGTTCGGGCAATGCACGCAGATTGCCCCCTTGAGGACATCGCGTGCATGCTCTTCGCCCAAACAAACAACACATAGATTGTGTGTGTCATCAAGTTTTCTCTGGACTGCTTAATGGCTTTGGTCTGCTTCCGCTTCACTCTGCATTGTACCTGTTTTGGCTAAAAACCTGCTGGCCCACTTCCTTCCTTTTGCCCTGATATTTCTGTCACTCTTACACTTGCCTCTGAGTCTACAACCTCTTAATTTCACATACATGTTTGGTTGAGGCCACTTTAACCAAAAGTTCTATTTCTATTAGCATTTCATGGCCTGTGAGAGTCCTGTGTTGTGAATATAATTTAATTTAGATGATGTTTCTACAGATTGTCTTCTACAATGTCAAAATGCTGCCTTCTGAGCTTTTTGATGAGAGCATCACGATCCGGGTAAGATGGGTCTTAAGATGGTCCTGGCACAATACAAGCTCAACAAGTAGAACATGTTCCTTGATCAGCATTCTATCAACCAGTCAATCATAGCCGCAACCCTAAGCCTAATATTAAAATCTGAAGACACTGATTGGTTGATAACAATGTTGTTCCTGGATCAAACCAGGAAGAGGATCCAAGAGCATGTCCTACTTGTGGAAATCATGTTAAGTAAATATACGTATTTTAATATATTTGTATATTTGCTACTATGAGAGTTTGTACTTTAATTTCTAGTTAATATTATGTGTAGACCATGGTTGCAGCTTTTTATTTTCTGTCTTATACAGTAATAGATATATTTCTCTCTTAAATCTAGGTGTATAATGCCTGCTCCCTCAGAGCAGACAGTCTTATGGGGGAATTTAAGGTATGCTTTCATATAATCCATGCGATCCTAATGTCATTTGAATATAATTATTTACCATGTGTTTATGATTTGGTTATAGAATCTTAATATCTAATTGCTTTGATGTTGAGTATGTTTCCTTACAAACTCTTTCAAACTTTGTTTTCACAGCTGGATGTCGGCTATGTCTATGATGAGCCTAGTATGTGAATAATTTGGATTCTGAACTGTTAAATTGTGCAACACAATGAAAATTGTGTAAGGGTTAAACATCTAAAACTTTCTTACACCAGTACATATTCATATTAGTGTGACCTTTTTGCTTTGTCTGGTGTGTCTCTAACAGGTCATGCGATCATGAGGAAGTGGTTGCTGCTAAGTGACCCTGATGACTCAATCTCGGGAGCCAGAGGTTACCTGAAAGTCAGCATGTTCATAGTAGTCACTGGAGACGAGCCACCGGTAAGCTCCCAAGTACACATCACTCTGAACTGCACCTTTCAAAACAAACTGCGACCCAGGTTCGAGTCCGGACTCATGGTCCCCTCTTTCTTCTTCCCATTGTTTCTGCCTTATCTATACTGTCCATGGTGTAAAAAGGCTGGAAATATAATAATTTGTTTTTAATGTGCAGTTGCTGAATTTGAACTAAATTTAAAATGAGGAACCAAATGGATTGTGCAAATATACAGTAGATATTTTGTATTTACTTTTCAGCATGAATTACCATAAACATGTTTAAAAATGTTGCCATTTATATTTAGGTTAAATTAGAGCATTCTGGAAAATGAACTGTTCTTTATTCATCCACCCTGGTAAATTTATTAAGTAAACATGCGAATTTAGATAAGTGCCATATAATTATTTTATTCATATAGTTTTTAAATATGATTAATTATCTATTAATAATAAATAAAAAAATGACAAGAAAAAAAAAGAATTAAAAGAATTAATGTTACACCGGGTTGTCCAAAAAAAAAAAAAACAACAACTGTGTTTTGCTGTGACTTGGTCTTGATCTATATGTGGTATCTATGATTAACTTGTTGATCAGGTGGAAAAGCGCGAAGCCAATGAGGAACAGGATGACATTGAAAGTAACTTGCTGCTGCCAGCTGGAGTCTCTTTACGATGGGCCACGCTGAGTCTAAAAATCTACCGTGCCGAAGACATGCCACAAAGTAATCATGACAGCAACACACAGCTGCAGTTCTATATACTCCCAATTCTATTCCCATAGTCAGTAACATGTGTCTTTTGTCACTTCATTTTCAGTGGATGATGCATTTGTCCAGACAGTAAAGAGCATATTTGGTGGAACAGATGATAAGAAAAATTTGGTGGATCCTTTTCTAGAAGTCAGTTTTGCTGGCAAAAAGGTGAAAGCAAAAAATATGTTTTTTGATGTTTATTGTAAAAAAAATAGGTCAGATTGGTAAAGAATTGTGATGGTCTTTTAAAGGTGTGTACAAGGATCGTAGAGAAGAATGCCAATCCAGAGTGGAATCAGCTGGTTCACCTGCAGGTTAAGGTAGGAAGAGCGCAAACCTGGAAATTAGGTTGATAGGTTAATAAAACTGAATACATGTCAAATTCATTAAATCAAAATGTAACCATGTAAAATTTCTAGAATGCTTTTTAGAACAGTGGTGGTTGAAGTCTAACACACAAAGTAAGTGAATAGCATAATATTTCTTCAATCTTTCCTTTTAGTTCCCATCAATGTGTGAATGCATCAAACTTACCGTATTTGACTGGTAAGTTCTTTATATGACTGATCATTTTATATACACTACCATTGAAAAAACTGGGGTCTATAAGATTATTTAATGTTTTGAAAGAAATCTCTTATGCTCACCAAGGCTGCATTAATTTGAGCACAAATACAGTAAAAAGAGTATGATTGTGAAATATTATTACCATTTAAAATTAAAGTTTTCTTTTTTAATATATTAAATTAAAAATGTATTCCTGTGATGACAAAGCTGAATTTTCGGCAGTCATTACTCCAGTCTTCAGAAATTATTCCAATATGTTGATGTGGTGCTTGACTCTTGCCTTTTGCAGGGATCGGCTGTCAAGGAATGATGTTATTGGGACCACCTACCTTAATCTGACAAAAATAGCATCATCTGGTGGGGAAATTGAGGGTAGGGTTCTCTGTTTGTGTCTCATGAGGTGCAGGTGTTATTTAGATTTTACTGTACAATATTAATGAAGTATCATTGAATTTTTCCTTCACAATACAAACTTTATTTTAAAATAAAACTTTTGGATAAAAGTTTACAGTCGAACAATATGTATCCTATCTAAAACTCAGTTTCTTCTCCAGAATCACCCTCAGAAAATGGACTGCCTCCTACCTTTAATGGTAATGTGAATTTATTTTATATTATTTTATTTTATTTTAATATACTTAAAAATTAAAATAGCCCTGTTTAATGTTCAGCATTTGACATGTTAACTTCAGGCGTGAGTTTAGGGTGTTCAAAACAACAGCTTGGAGTGTTTGAGAAACCTGTTTGAAAACAATCATTATTTTTGCAGTTACATTTGGTGGCACTATTGGTGTAGTATTTGTTAAAGGGGTCATATGATGTTGCTAAAAAAGAACATTATTTGGTGTAATGAAATGTGTTTATGCGGTTTAAGGTTCAAAAAACACTTTATTTTCCACATACTGTACATTATTGTTTCTCCTCTACACAGCAAGAATAGAAGTTACGCTTTCTTTCTTTGCGTGAACATTTGGGCGGCGTTATGCAAATCTTGCCACATCGTGACGTAGACGTGGGGGCGTGTTAGAACGAGCCGTTTTAGGTAGGTGTGGTTGACTCTTAAATTTTATAAAGAATATCTCTTTGGATTTGAGACTTTAGTCTTTGCAACTTTACAGATCTTCTTTATGCACCAAGAGCTTGTAACACTTCAAAGAGAAAGGAAAAATTGAAATCGCATCATATGACCCCCTTTAAAATTGGATGTATATTCGTATTTCTAATAAAATGGAATTTCAACATTCTTATGGTTTTTAAGTTTCAGTTGTCTTGTGTTGATTTAGTGGTCAGCTCAATGTATCTCTAACTGATTTTCTTTTTCAGTGGACACTACAGAATCTGAGGTTGGATTTCTTCCTGCTTTTGGGCCTTGTTATGTTAACCTTTATGGAAGTCCAAGAGAATTTACTGGCCTACCTGACCCATATGAGGATCTAAATTACGGCAAGGTGAGTGTTGTAAAGACAAATGCTGTGCTGGGGGATTGGTGAGAGCTACAATATATAACATAATAAATACTGGCCAAACCCAGTAACAATCTGAGAAGGAAACCATTTCTGCAACACCTTGACTTTGAAGATAATATTGTCATGCACTTTTTGCTTTGCATAAAATGTTTTATAAACAGTACATTCAGCCATTTTACATTCACACCACCAGTTGTTTGTTGCACAATCCATGGCAGTTGTCAGAGCTGTTAATCTCGAGCTGTGTATTTCAGGGTGAAGGGGTGGCATATCGGGGGAGGGTTCTGATCGAGCTTTCCACTCAACTGGATGACAAAACTGACAAAAAAGTGGAAGACATTTCAAACGATGACAATTTGGTGGCACAGGTAACGGCAAGCATTTCTCACACCATTGCTTCATGGAATAAACATTCATCTAAATATATTTTTTACATTGATTCCAAATTTCATTGCCAGAAAAGACTAGGGAATTGAGATCACAATCATTATTTTTGCAGACTAGAACAAAAAATGTTTGTCTTATGTACTTTTACTGTGCAGAAGTACCAGCGGAGAAGGAAGTATTCCTTATGTGCCGTGTTCCACAGTTCCTGTATGCTTCAGGAACCTGGAGAGCCTATTCAGTTTGAAGTCAGCATTGGAAACTATGGAAATAAACTGGACTCCACATGCAAACCTCTGGCCTCCACCACTCAGTTTAGCTGTGCTGTTTTTGATGGTGAGTTTCTTAACAGATACAAATAGTCCAAACATGAGCCACTTGAGCCCTGCATTATTTTGCTCATAACTGTTTGTGTTTGTTCATAGGAAATCACTATTATTACTTGCCCTGGGCTGATTCTAAGCCTGTTGTTATCCTCACATCTTTCTGGGAGGATATAAGTCATCGTTTGGATGCAGTGAACATCATTCTCTACATTTCTGACCGACTGGTATGATTTTAATGCATTTTCTTGCCATAGAGCAAACAGATAAATGATTCAGAGCTGTCACACATTTTGTATGCCTTTTTCTTTAGCAAGCCAACATCGTCTCTCTGAAGACAGCACTCCTGGCTAAAGTGTCTGACTCTCGCCTAGCTGAGATTTGGCTGAAACTTATCACCCAACTCATCGATGACCTTTCCAGGTAAATCCCAGAGGGTAAACTTTCTTATCTTCCTCTGTTTTATTACTTAGAATTGCCCTTGGAGCAGTGTTGAGCCCAACAACAGAATTACTAAAGAAAATGTTTGTTGACAGGATTTATTTTTTATTTTGTCAATAATAATAATGAAGACATGAAGAAATAGATTCATTGTGATGATAATTAAGTAATGTTGATTCATACTTAATTAAACAATTGAATTATATTGTTGATGAAAATATGGCAAAAAAATAGCACATAGCCCAGTGTCTCTAAAATGCAAAAAACAACAAAAAAAACCTTTCATAAAGTAAAACTATATGCCATTGCAGAGAAATAAAATATGACAAAAACATATTGGCTGAATTTTAAAAATGATTTTTGTCAAAAAACAAAAACTATGACTAAAACAACAACAATAAAAATGACATGTAAAAATGTGAAAATGAACACTGTCTTGTGACTAACGTTTACCACGTGATTAACTTCAATCTTGTTGCTATTAGTTATCAGTTACCAGATTTCGAGGGTAAGCCGAATCTGACAGCGCTTGATATTCAAATCAAGAATCTGCATGACAAAACCATGGCCAGTGTCAAAGAGGCGGCCATTCGCATGAGGGAGGAGGCTGTTGATGTTAGAGCCACAATGTCTGATATAGAGGACTGGCTGGAGCGACTACAGCAGATCACAGAGGAGGTTTGGCATTGCCTCATAAGACACTAATCTTATACTACTGAGTTAGAGTTTGTAAGCAGAAGGGGATGCATATCCAAAAGTCAAATATGCATAGTAAAAAGCCCTTTGAACATTCACATGTTTGTTTAAATTCACAATACAGCCTCAGAACAGTATGCCTGATGTTATCATATGGATGCTGAGAGGAGAGAAACGTGTGGCCTATGCCCGCATCCCAGCCAATCAGGTTCTTTACTCCACCCACAGCGAGCAGGCCATTGGCAAGTACTGTGGCAGGATGCAAAGCATATTTATGCAGGTAAAAATGTCCATTTTGTAATTGAAAGTTTGACTGGTGCCATAACATGAGGGTAGTTAACACATGACATGTCCATGGCTCTTTTATTATTCCAAATGAAGATTTCATGTTTAAATGTTCATATATTTATAAGATGTATGTTTTAGGTCATTTTGCTGGTAAACCTTTCTTACTTCTAGTTTTTCACCATTTTTAATCACTATTTTCATTTTTTAAAATACAAATATTCAATGTAGTCAATAAATAATATTAAAAAAAAACATTTAATAATAATTATCATTAATTATTATTCAGTGTGATAGTAAAGTATAATAAAGAAAATACATTTAAATTTTTTATAAAAACAGACTCAATCCAATATATTCCAATATTTTTGGTAAACATGCTGTCAAAATAAACCTGTAGCTATGTGTTTGACAACATTGTTGTGAATTGTAGTTTAATTTGTAAGTTTATAAGCCCTTGAACATACTCATATGAATCTTTTATTAAGTCACATGTCAGAGATGTGACCTAGCAGTTAATGCACATGCAATACCAGTTTGTGTCTGTTACATTTCCCAGTCCCATTCCCTCATTATTTCCTAATAAATTAATGCAATATTCCAGATTTTAAAAAAAAGATTAAGATTAAATGTAAACTTTTTGTTTTCAGTACCCAATGGACAAAAACAAAGGTCTCAAGATCCCCGTGCAGCTGCGTTTGAACATGTGGTTGGGTCTGTCTGCACATGAGAAGAATTTCAACAGCTTTGCAGAGGGAACATTCAGTGTGTTTGCAGAGATGGTTAGTAAAAGTGGACACTGATGTGAAACCTTTTGAAGCTATTTGAAGCTAAACCTATTGAAGTTTGTTGTGACCTGTTTTGTGGAACTTCCCTTAGCAACAATATGACGACCCTTTCTGTTCTCCTGTGTTAGTACGAGAATCAGGCTCAAGTTTTTGGGAAGTGGGGAACCACAGGTCTAGTTGGCCGGCATAAGTTTTCAGATGTGACAGGAAAAGTAAAACTGAAGCAGGAACGTTTCATGCCGCCCAGGAGCTGGGAGTGGGAAGGAGACTGGTTCATTGACCCCGAGTGCTGGTAAGCCACATATGAATGCTATATATGATTGCATGTTTTCAATATGAATATTTCTGTTGGTATGGTTATTGAGCTTTACTTTTTAGCACCCACTAAGCTTAAAATACACTGCACTGCACTGCAAAAAAAAGTATGAATCAGGATTTTGTCTTTTTTTTCCAGTAAATAATATCTAAATGATTTATACACTATTAATTCACAAAATTATGTAAATTAATAAGAAAAAAATATTAGATTAAGTTTATTTTTCTTATCCCATTGGCCAAATATTTTGTCTTGTTTTAAGAATAAACCTTACTAAAGTTTGTTACATTTTTGCACAAAAAAGAAACAATTTGCTAATGAGGTAAGAAAAATAAATCTTGAAAATAAACATAATTAGATATTTGAAATTCAATTTTACTTCTCAAATAAATGTATCTTATTTTAATGGTTTAAATATTTTTATACTGATTTATTGTTTTATTTGCATTTTTCTGTACATTACTGAAGATGTGTGGATGTACACTCCTATTCATAAGTTTGGGTTCAGTCATTTTTTTTTTTATGTTTTCGAAAGAAGTCCCGTATGCCCGCCAAAGCTGCAATTTTTTAAAAATACAGTAAAAATGTGAAATATTATTACAAATCATAATAACTATTTTTTTTATATTTATATATCTAATTTTAATATATTTTAAAATGTAATTATTACTGTGACTGCAATGCTGAATTTAATAATCTAATATGCTGATTTGTTGCTTAAGAAATATTTCTTATTATTATTATCAGTGGTAAAAATCAGTCAAATCAGTGATACTTTTTAAAAAATTACAAAATCTGGATTCACTGGTAATTAATTACAGCATTTATTTGAAATAGAAATCATTTGTAACATTTTAAATATCTTTACTGTCACATTTGATCAATTTAATGCATCTTTGCTAAATAAAAGTATTAATTTCTTCTATTTATTTTTATTTATAAAAAAACTTACTGACCCCATATTTTTGAGTGGTTGGCTATGTAAATAGTCACTCTGTGGAATAAGTAAAGTGGTTTAGAGTCTATTTACTTCTGTCTAGCACACAATCAGAGGAAATTGTGGTAGTTGGCATACAGCCGTAGTCGACCCTGCTGTAACATAAACAGTCTCTCTGCCAGGCTCCCTCTACTCCCTCTGTGTTTATATAGTCAGCTCATTTTTTACTCTTCCCGGCCTCTTACACTGACCTCACTCCCTACCATGTACTGTGTCATGGCCTTGGCTCAGTGTTTGTTTGACTGTTTTGTGTGTGTTGAAATAAATGTGTCGCTAACGCCCCAGCTGTGTGTTCTGTGCTTGACTCAGTCTGCTTACAGAGGCTGATGCAGGACATTCTGAATTCACAGATGAGGTCTACCAAAACGAAACTCGCTTCCCTGGCGGAGAATGGAAACCTGCCGCTGAACCTTTTACTGATGTGGTGAGAGAACAAGCTCTGCAGAGTCAAGGAGATAGAGCAACATTTAATGTCACATTCAGCGTGTCGACGTTTCAGTTTTGAATTTGAATTCTGAATATAGTATGGAAATTTGAAGCAGCTGAACTTTTCTCACTTCCTTTGGCCGCATAGAATGTTCACAACCTCCATGCCTCAATTTTAGATCACTGGGATGGTGCCGGTTTTTAAAAGAATAATTCACCCAGAAATGAAAATGATGATCATTGAATTATAGACTCATTCTCATGTTTAAAACTCAATTTATGAATCTGTGGAACAAAAAGGTGACATTTTAACGAATATCATGGGCATCTTTTTAATCACAAAGCACAATAAAAGTATCTTAATAGATTTCAGTACAACCATATGCCATATGATAGCTTTATATGATGAACATCTGGGTTCGTGAGATAAGCAATGATGAATGATTTTATGAAGGAATCATTGATTCTTTTTAATGAATCAGTTTATCCATTTCTGATTCATTCATTCATATTGTGTGTGATTTAGTTTTCAAGTTCAACTCAGTGATCAGTTCAAAGCGGTTCTCGAGTTAATGGCCCACAGAGTGGAAGATTATTCAGCGAATAACAATTAATTTAAATTTCAGTTTGTTCATCACACCAAACTATTGTACTGTATGACTTCAGAAGACTTTTTAATGATACTTTTATGGTCTTTGTGTACTTGAAATGCTCTTGAAATTATTCAAAATGTCACATTTCTCCATGGACTCCCAAGTTATTCATGTTTGGAGAAACATGAGGGTGAGGAAACAATGATAGAATTGTCATTTTTGGGTGAATGACCACTTCAAGTATTGAATGATGAGAATTGTTCTGTGCAGAATGGAGAGAAGGCCCAGAACCCTCAAGAGATTGAGTGTCCTCCAGGATGGATTTGGGAAGATGACTGGAATTTTGACAGCAACAGGGCAGTGGATGAGAAAGGTTAGGCATTCTGACAACCAGGATTAAAAGCCAGTTATGTTACAAAAGATTTATAGTTCAAATGAATGCTGTTCTTTTTTTTTTAACTTTCTGTTCATCAGAGAATTCTTAAAAATGTTTCCACAGCCATATTAGACAGCACAATTGTTTTCAACATTGATAATAATAAGAAATGTTTCTTGAGCACTAAATCAACATATTATTATTTCTGAAGGATCATGTGACTCTGAAGACTGGCGTAATCCAGGAAGCATCCCTTACATGATTCCAGCTGATTCCAATACTTTTAACATCTGTTTTTCCATTGTTTGTGTTGGATGTCAGGATGGGAATACGGTGTCACCATTCCTCCTGATGATAAGCCCAGGGCCTGGGTTGCTGCTGAGAAAATGTACCACATCCATCGCAGGAAAAGACTGGTCCGCCCCCGCAGGAAGATATCAGACACACCCACTACAGAGGTGAGAACTCCTCACTACTGTTACTTTCTGATTTTTAGTTTGTAATTGTTCTGATTTGTGCCATGTTAACTTGCACTGTTGCCTTGTACTGCAACTGACTTTCACTTCTGATTAAGTATTAGTGAAAATCATTAGTCAAATATTGTCTGTAATATGTATAATCAATGTTTTCACAACAGAAGAAAGACATTGGCGATGGCTGGGAATACTCGTCTCTGATTGGGTGGAAGTTCCACAGGAAGGAGCGTTCCTCTGACACATTCCGCCGCAGACGCTGGAGGAGGAAAATGGCGCCAGCTGAACGTGTGGGCCCGTCGGCTATCTTTAACCTGGAAGGGGCTTTGGTTAGTCCATTGATTGTCTTGAATGACTGTCAGAATAGAAAACAACTAGTTGTTTGAAACAGATTCTGTTTTGGTTAAGGGACAACCTTGGACTTATTTGTTCATTTATTTGTCTCTAGCACAGGATTAAATGGTAATTAAAGTATTATTGTTTGTTTTTGAACCGTTCCTGTGGTTGTAGTTTGATTAAAAATTACATGACATTTCATTTAGAACTTCATTTTGAACTTTTTAAAAAGCCACCTCTTCCTAACTTGTTTTTATTTGCTTATAGGGAATAGATGAGGACGAGAAAGGCAGCAAAAAGGACACGGCTAAACTCTTTGGTGCCAACACACCCACTGTGTTTTGCAGATTTGACAGTGAGTAATGTTTATACATCTCTACTGATTAAAGAACTCCTTCTAAATGAGTCCCTACACTGATTATATCTCTGAGACTAACACACCCCTCCTCTTCCTGACAATCTGCACAAAACAAAACAACAACAGTTAGGGAGCCAATAGAAATCCTGAGTGAGTGGTGCTGATTAATGGTATTATTATACAAAATTCAGTAGGAAGAGGAAGCACCAAATACCTAGCTGTGCTGCATGGCAGAATTTCCATGAAACTATAATACTGTTTTAAATTACTCTACTGTTACACTACCGTTCACAAGTTCAGCAGCCATTACTTCAGTCTTCAGTGTAACTCTAATATGCTGATTTGGTGATATTTTTAAGGAAATCGCAATACGTTTTTAAGGATTCTTTGATGAATAGAAAGTTTAGCATTTATTTGAAATGCAGTAGAAATCTTTTATTTACAGACATTTTTGATCAATTTAATGCATCCTTGCTGAAAAAAAAGTAAAAAAAACTTTTGAAAGTTAGTATATGTGAAATAATTTAGAACAACTTTACGTGGTGATAAACAGTCAGTGGTTAGTTCAGCATTAGAACTTTATCAGGTAAAGCTTAATTGGAAAATAAACATTTCCTTCTGTTGATTATACAGATTGGAATTGGAATAATATATACACATACAGTATATATACCATTATTTATTACTTTTTCATAATTCTGACTTTATATCTAACAATGTGACTATCTGTTATTTTAAACTGTATCTTGCGAACAGAGTCATTCATCTACCATCTCAGAGTCTATGTATATCAAGCCAAGAATCTTCTGCCTATGGACAAAGACAGCTTTTCTGGTGATGAATTTTTCATCTAATATGAAGTTGAACACAATTCACCTTCACATGTGTTTTTAATTATAAATATCGTCTGACTGATCTTTTGTTTTTTCACAGATCCCTATGTGCATGTGTCATTCTTGCATGTCAGCAAGACTACAGAGATTGTTAAGTCCAGTCTCAACCCCACATGGGACCAAACCCTTATTTTTGATGACATTGAAATCTACGGAGACACTCAGACCATCGCTCATAACCCACCCAGTGTTGTTCTAGAAGTTTATGATAATGACCAAGTGGTATGACTCTCTGTTAATCCAAACTCTGGCCTTCGGTGAATCTTCAAAAAGCACTGCATGTTGATCTTGATCTTGATCCATGGATGTGTTGCAGGGGAAGGATGAGCCGATGGGCAGATGCACGTGTCCTCCAGTAGTGAAGCTAAACCCTGCCACCTCATTAACACCTAAACTCCTTTGGTTCCCCATCACCATGAAGGGACGAAATGCAGGCGAAATGCTGGTAGCAACTGAGCTCTTGCTCAAAGATAAGGTTGTTTTTATTCTTACTTGCCGTGTGTTAATATTTTTCTCCCACTATACATCAGTGTTATTTTAGTTACCTTTATATACTATTATAGTTTTATTAATATTTTGAATTCGCTTTTAATTTTATACATTCAGATTTTTATTTTATTTAGTGCTTTTGTCATTTTTATTATTTTTTGTTTTCTTTTAATATTACTATTGAGGCTTAATTACGTTTTAGTTTTAGTTTGGTTTCCAGTTAGTAATTTTGGTGCTAAACTTAAACTAAACAAAAATAAAAAATGTTGCCTTTGCAACTCACTGAAATACTTTTTACCTAATAATATATTTAAGCTTTATTTCAATTAACCAAAATGTTTTAATAATTTTTGTTTTAGTTAACGGTAATAACCCTGCTACCCATATATTAATAAACACTTTAAAACATGACTAAATGTATTTAATTATTAACATATATTGTTATCATATATTATTTTATACAAATTTAATTTCAAATGTATTTTTTTCTTATAGTCAAGTCAAGTCACCTTTATATTTATAGCGCTTTATTCAATACAGATTGTGTCAAAGCAGCTTTACAGTTTTGAACAGGAAAATAGTGTGTCGATAATGCAAGAGGACAACAGTAAACACTCAATTTTTCAGTTAAAGTCAGTTCATTGTTGATTGTCATTGTCCTGCTCAGTTCAGTTCAAATAGTATCTGTGCACAATATAGTCGACAATATTGCCAGAAATTAACCGTCCCCAACTAAGCAAGCCAAAGGCGACAGTTGCAAGGAACCAAAAAAAAGTAAACCTTAGAGTAAACCTAAACACATATGGTTGTTTGTTATTAAACATTTATTGAAAACAGTAGTTTAGAATGAAATGTGTTTGATGTAAATATGTTTAGCAGACTACTCACTGTCATCATATACAGTAGTTACTAATCTAAATGCTGTTTGTATCATAGGATTGTCTGCCGTTTCAGATTTGCAGGGCGTAGCCAGTATGTTTTGTGAAAGTTTAGCTAAATCACCACTACCAAGGAAACATGCAACTGGAGAATTGCCCAATGACCTAACTGTTGTCACCAATAGTGTGTCACTTAACCACGGCACCATTATCATTTGCTTATCTACTATATGCTGTTCATTGTTGACCTCAGGCAAATGACGTTAACCTTCCCCTGGTCCCACCTCGAAGAAGTGAGAATCTGTACATGGTTCCGCAGGGGATCAGGCCTGTGGTGCAGCTCACCGCAGTCGAGGTAATGCAGTCATCCTTATGAATAATGCGCTGAAACCAAACGAAATTACTGCCAGTGTCTCATACTGTGTGTTTTGACAGATCCTGGCCTGGGGTTTAAGGAACATGAAGGCATATCAGTTGGCTGCAGTGTCTTCCCCCAGCCTTATAGTTGAATGTGGAGGGCAGACTGTTCAGACTGCCATCATCAAAAACATCAAGAAAAATCCCAACTTCCCCGGATCTGTCCTGTTCCTCAAAGTGGTACAGCACCTCCTTAACCCAAAGAAATAGCTTTCGCTAACCTAAAAAAAAAAAGCTGAAATGTGTGTATACAAAACAAAGGATAGAAAGATTTTTGCCACATGTGACCTTCAGCTCTATTTCCAGCTCCTCTCATGAACAGGATGGCCCACAATGGCAAGCTGTGCTATTGTGCTATTGCTCATTTTAATGGTTAGAGATTTAAATAAACTTTGATGCGTAACTCATCCCACGCCCTTTGTGCTTTAGCCATAAATGTAAACACAAATTATGAGGGGTCTTGTGTATAGATTAACTATATTTTTTATATTTATGAATGAGAAAATGGGCTAAAAAATGCCACAGACTAAGAATACCACTTTAGAGTGGGCTCTTTTGATGTATGTCAGTAAGCAATGAATGCCCTAACAACCATCAAGGACACTGTAGCAACCCAGGACAACAACAACCCTGAACTGACTCAGAACACACTAGGATTGTGGAGGCAGGTTTTGCTGCTTGGACAAGCACCACTAAAATCTTGTTTTTAAGACCATGTGGCCCAAGAGTCCAGATTATATATTAAATCTGCCCTGCTTCCAGATTTAAGTATGTTTTGATTCTAATACATAAAGTAAAAACACTCTCTCACACACACACACACACACACACAAATACAAAGTAGTTGTGTTTGCAAGTGAAGCTTTGTTGGTTTGTCTCTCTCTCACACTATCTCTCTTTCTCTTCAGCTTCTCCCTAAAGATGAGATGTACACTCCACCCATTGTGCTCAAAGTTATTGACCACAGACCCTTTGGTCGGAAACCAGTCGTTGGACAGTGTACTATAAACTCCCTGGAGGAGTTCAGATGTGATCCTTACATAAGCACCACCGAGGTGGCTATGTCTGCCAAGGGTAACATTGTATTTCAATTCATTTCAAATGAATATATTATATTATATGATTCCATATATACACACTTTAATTATCTCGTGTATATATTATGTGTCTCAGTGGCCATGATGGCTGCAGCTCCCAGAGATGTTGTCATTGATATGGGGGACAGAATGCCCAGCCCTTCTAAACAGGTACAACGAACAGATCTGAGTAATTTCATGTATTTGCAACCCTTATGATAGTTTACATCTTCTTTTCTATTGCTACTCATTTGTGGTTTTCCCATTGCCAGTAGAAAGAAAAATAAATAGCCTTTTCCGTCATTATATAACAGTCTGGAAACTATGCTATTATGGCACAAATAGCTGCGGACAGATTGTTACAGCATCTTAGAGCCAAACTCACTTCTATTATACCACAACCTATTGTAGGAAGAGGATACAGTGGACTGGTGGAGCAAATTCTATGCCTCCATTAACGAGCATGAAAAGTGTGGCCCTTATCTCCAGAAAGGATATGACACCTTAACAGTGAGTTTACTTGCTGATCTTACCATCCTGTGTGGATATTTGCATCCTGCTTATGTTTCAAAGCAGATAAGGTATGGCCATTGTTATGTAATTGAACAGTGTTAAAATGTGTCTGTTTTAGGTTTATAACACAGAGCTTGAGGTGGTCCCAGAATTCAGAGGGCTGACAGACTTCTGCACTACATTCAAGTTACAGAGGGGCAAAACCGAGGATGAGGAGGAAGACCCCTCTGTAATGGGAGAGTTCAAGGCAAGTCTGTGCCAGTCAGCTATGCACTGAGCTTTCTTTGCTTTTGAATTGAGTGGCTTTTTTTAAATAAGGGGTGGCAGTTTCCTCGTCATTAAATATCTAGGTTGCTAACACAAAGGTTGCTGGTTCAGTCCAAGTAGTGGAGACTTTATGGGTAGTTCAAACCCGCCCTATCACTATTGTAACCTTGTGTAAGGCATTTAATCTCAGGTTGTTGAGAAAGAACTTTTCCCCTACTGGTCTAATAATAATGAAAACATTTTGAAAGCATTTACCACAAGGCAAGTTTACAAATAGAGGGGATTGTGGACAACTCTAAACACTGAGAAAAGTTGGAGAGATAATTTGCATTCACACAAAAAAAATAAACAAAGAGAGTATAGGTTATGTTAGACTGCCATCTAGTGGTCGACATCTAACCAAAATTTTTATTTTTTTTACTTTACCTGATAAACTAAATTTTACTTGATGATATGGTATGACTATATTCACAGGGGTCCTTTCGAGTGTATCCCTTGTCAGATGACCCAAATGTCTCAGACCCACCACGACAGTTTAGGGAGCTGCCTGAGAGTTGCCCTCAGGAATGCCTGGTCAGAATCTACATCATACGCTGCCTTGACCTGCAGCCAAAAGACAACAATGGCATGGTGAGTATATAGCCAGTTCACAAGTAAAACAATAAAAGAATTTGATGGTTCACAAAGCATCACATTTTACATTTTTGACATGTAACGTACATATGCTTTCTTTATTAAGTGTGATCCCTACATAAAGATATATCTGGGGAAGAAAATGATTGATGACAGAGATCACTACAAACCAAACACTCTAAATCCCGAATTTGGAAGGTGAGAATATGAATATTGATGCATTTACTATATTTGTGTACTTTTTATTTTGCTGTTGAGATTTTAAAAATTTGTTCACAGAGTGTTTGAACTGAGCTGCTACATTCCACAAGACAAGGACTTGAAGATTTCCATCTATGATTATGACCTGCTTAGCTCTGACGAGAAGGTTGGGGAAACAATCATAGACCTTGAGAATCGACTTCTTTCTCAGTTTGGCTCACATTGTGGAATCCCAAAATCTTACTGTGTGTAAGTGCTTATCTTACCAGTGGTTACTTTTTCACGTAAAGTTTTATCATCTCATTGCCTATTACTAGAGATTTACATGTACTTGATATTGTGATTTTTCAAATATGTTTGAAAAAGATCTGGTGTGAATCAGTGGAGGGACCAGCTCAAGCCATCTCAGATCCTAGAGAATCTAGCCAGGATGAGAGGAATTCCTGCTCCTCAAATTGCAGATGATGGAAGTTTCCTGTCGTTTGGAGGACGAGAGTACAGGCTAGATGAACTGGGTATGCTTATTCAAACTATTAGACCTTGTCTTGACCTCAACATCATGTACATAAACTACTGTTCAAATGTTTGGGGTCAGTAATTATTATTTGTTTTTATTTTAGAAATGTTATAAACTATTTTAAACGGTAGTTAATATATATACAGTGGGTACGGAAAGTATTCAGACCCCCTTAAATTTTTCACTTGCTGTGTGTACATTAATGAGGAAAAAAACTTAACTTGAATGATTTTAGCAAATGGCTGCAATATTGTTAAGAGTGAAAATTTTAAGGGGGTCTGAATACTTTCCGTACCCACTGTATATATATATATATATGAATATAAAACTTTTATTTAGAAGTGATGCATTAAATTGATCAAAAGTGACAGTAAAGTAATTTATAATGTCACAAAAGATTTCTATTTCAAAATATTTTCAAAGAAATTTCAAATAATGCTGTTCTTTTGTACTTTCTATTCATCAAATAATCCTAAAAAGTGTATCATGGTTTCCAAAAATATGAAGCAGCACAACTGTTTTCAATGTTGATAATAAGAAGTAATGTTTAGAATGATTTCTGAAGGATCATGTGACGTCATCAGCTTTGCCAAATAAATAACATTTTAACATTTATTAAAAGAAAAAAAACATCTATTTTAAATTGTATTCATATTTCACAATATTACTATTTTTACTGTATTTTTGATCAAATAAATGCACTTTGTAAGCATAAGAGACTTTTTTCAAAACATTAAAAAATCAACCCCAGACTTTGGAAAGGTAGTCTGAATATGAACTTAAGAACCCCTTATGTAGTAAAGAAAGGCACAATTTGTTGTTACTGTAGTTTTACCTGATTCAGCACAAGTGTGCATGATGTATGTTGCGTTTTTACTTTGGTGTGGAACTCGCGGCAACATATATTGCTAAACAAGCATTTTATAATACAGTAAATAAGCAATGAAAACACAAATGGATATTACTTTGTTCATAGAGGCCAATAAAACCATCCATCCACATCTGGGCCCACCTAAGGAGCGAATCTGCTTGCATGTGTTGAGGAGGCAAGGCCTCGTCCCAGAGCATGTGGAGACCAGGACCCTGTTCAGCACCTACCAGCCCACTCTCTCTCAGGTCAGTCCCCACATCCTCAGCTTTTCTAATACATACTCAAATACTTTGCAGTGATTTTATCCAGAAGTACTGTCTATGTCACTCATGTTCATTTTGTCTTTGCAGGGCAAAATCCAGATGTGGGTTGAAATATTCCCCAAAAGCCTTGGTATTCCAGGACCCCTTTGTGACATCACTCCTCGGAAACCCAAAAAGTACCATCTGCTTTTCCTCACAACTGTAAAACTACTTATGTGTGATTGGTGTTGTAATGTGTCCCTTTACATTGAAGGTATTTACTGCGAATCATCGTTTGGAATACGACTGAAGTCATCCTGGATGAAACCAGCATCACAGGAGAAAACATGAGTGACATCTATGTGAAAGGGTAATATGTTGATTATAATATTAGCATAGTACTACTGTTCAAAAGTTCAAGATCAGTAAGTATTTTTGAAAGAAATTAATATTTTGATTCAGAAAGGATGCATTAAATTGGTCAAAAGTGTCAGTATTAATCCTGAAAAAGTGTATCAGGGTTTCCACAAAAATATTAATCAGCACAATTGTTTACAATATTGATAATAATAAGAAATATTTATTGAGCAGCAAAACAGCAGATTAGAATGATTTCTGAAGAATCACGTGACACTGACTAAAGACTGGAGTAATGAATGAAATTCCATTGCCATCACAGGAATAAATTACATTTTCAAATATATTAAAATAGATCAAATGTATTCAAATAAATTATTTTAAATTGTAATATTTCAATATTTCACGATTACTGTTTTTACTGTATTTTTGATCAAATAAATGCAGCATTGTTGAGCATAAAAGACTACATTCAAAAAGATAAAAAAAAATCATACCTACCCCAAACTTATGAATGGTAGTGTATATGTATTTATTTACATTATATATTATTTATTAATAGTTATTATTGTACCTGTATGTCTTTATAGGTGGATGCCAGGTATGGAAGAGGACAAGCAGAAAACTGATGTCCATTACAGGTCTCTAGATGGAGATGGAAATTTCAACTGGAGATTTGTCTTTGGCTTTGATTATTTGCCAGCCGAACAGTTGTGTCTTGTGTCTAGAAAGGTTAGTGGCTTGGAAAAGTGTAAATAAATGTTGTATGAAGTGTTTTCATTCATTGATAGTCACAACAAACTATGTGTTCTCATTTCCAGGATCACTTCTGGAATCTAGACAAAACTGAGTTCAGGATCCCTCCTAAACTGATCATTCAGGTCTGGGACAATGACAAATTCTCCTTGGATGATTACTTAGGTGAATTCTCTACTTCGAATCAACATATATGCCCAGCAGATGTTTAATCTTTCTGTTTTCATGGCAATTTTGATGTTTTTGGCAATTGGCTTTTGGCAACAGGCACGGTGGAGTTGGATATGCTTCACCTCATCCCTCCAGCTAAGACCCCTGAAAAGTGCTCTCTAAGCATGCTAACCCAAACAGGCAAAAACCTCACGCCTACATCACTCTTCTCCCAGAAGTCAGTGAGAGGCTGGTGGCCTTGTGCCATGGAGGAAGATGGCAAAAAAATCTTGGCTGTGAGTGTAGTTTGCAAGCACCTTTCTGTTTTCATGGCAATTTTGATGTTTTTGGCAACAGGCACGGTGGAGTTGGATATGCTTCACCTCATCCCTCCAGCTAAGACCCCTGAAAAGTGCTCTCTAAGCATGCTAACCCAAACAGGCAAAAACCTCACGCCTACATCACTCTTCTCCCAGAAGTCAGTGAGAGGCTGGTGGCCTTGTGCCATGGAGGAAGATGGCAAAAAAATCTTGGCTGTGAGTGTAGTTTGCAAGCATACTGATAAAAATAAGCTACATGAGGCATACTGCAAATGTACAGTACAAATGGTAAAGACCGTTCTCTTTGTGGCGTTAGGGTAAAGTGGAGATGACGCTGGAAGTGGTGGAAGAGAAGGAGGCAGAAGAGAGACCAGCTGGGAAAGGAAGAGATGAACCCAATATGAACCCCAAACTAGATCCTCCAAAGTATGAGAATATCAATGTTTGGCCATTCAGTATCATGTTTGATTAGATAATGTGAGTAATACTGTATTTTGTAATATGTTCAAACAGCCGTCCAGATACGTCCTTCCTTTGGTTCACAAATCCATGCAAGACCATGAAGTTCATAATATGGCGCAGATACAAATGGCACTTCATTGGACTCATTATTCTTATACTGGTGATCCTGTTTATTGGAATCCTCTTGTATTCCTTCCCTGTAAGTCTTTTCCAAATATTATTAGCAAATAAGCAAATTATTATAAGCGAAGTACATGTAAGAATCACTATATCATGTGCATTTTCTAAATGTGCCCTTTTATTCTTACAGAACTACATTTCCATGAAAATCGTGAAGCCGTATTAACTGAAAAATTTCAAGATATTGGCGCAGCGACCTGCACTGGGACTCCGTCAATAGAGAAATATTTTTTATGTATTATGCTCTATTTTTCCACCTACAAAAATACTTGAATGTATAACCTCAAGTGCTATTTTTTTTTTCTTTGTAGTCAACACTGGTTTGGCAGATAGCAATGCTGCTAGAAGTTGCACTATATTTTTAGTTTGATTTCCAATCCCTGACTATGTTTATTTTCTTTGTTAATAATATGCATACAAGATTAGAGTTATGCTTATGTTGCAGTGTTTTGCTATTGTAGAATTATGGGATTCATACAGTGCGTATACTATAGAAGTTACCATTTACAACCAGATTTTAAGTATGCAATTTTAAGTAACTAAATTCAGATTTTAACTGCTCTTTTGTTGTTCATTATGCATTAAAGGGGTCATATGATGCTTTTTTTAAAGATCATTATTTTGTGTATTTGGTGTAACAGAATATGTTGACATGCTTTAATGTTCAAAAAACACATTATTTTTCAAATACTGTACATTTTTGTAGGTCCTCTATGCCCCGCCTCTCTCAAACGCTTCGTTTTCTGCAAAGTCCCTCCTTCCGACAAGCACAGTCTGCTCTGATTGGCCAGCTGACCCAGTGCATTGTGATTGGCCGAACACAGCAAGCACTCCTCGGAAATGTAACGCCTCTTACCATAATCCCGAGCTTCATCTTTCAAAATAAATGTAAAGACAGAGCCCGAAAGGGGAACAGAGTCGCGTGACAGACACAGTGATGAAGCTGGTATGTGTGCAGTACACAAGCCACGGTTAAGACAGCGACTCCACTGTGATGTGACCCTCTCTCTCTCTTGCTCTCTCTCTCTCGCTCTCTCTTGCACACACACACACACGATGCGCAAAACTCCGCAAGAAACAGATTGACAGACTTTCACTACAAGTTGCAATACAATTTCTGACCCGCCAAAGATATTATATTCTAAATAATACTGTACGTATGTGACCTTTAAATAAAACCATAGCTTGCATGAATGAAAAATCTACAGAAAGAGAAGTAACCGGTTCCTGCTGATCTTGAAATAGAGAGGCTGTGTTCGAAATGGCATACTTGCTTACTGCCCAGTACACAGTGCATACTGCCTACAATTTTTTTAAAGAATAGTGTGTGAAACAGTATACAATAAGCAATAAATGTTTCAGAGTAGTATGCTTAAGTGCTGTCACATGACAAACACTGAACATTAATTCAGCACAGCTGTCAAGGTTGTTACCTTAGAAACAAATGAGCTAACTGTTCTTTTGACAAAGGCTTGTTAATAAGGCTTCATACTACACTTAAAAATAAAGGTGCTTCAAAAGGTTCCTCAAGCGATGCCACAGAAGAACAATTTTTGGTTCCACAAAGAACCATTCAGTCAAAGGTTCTTTAAAGAACCATCTCTTTCTTGCGTTTTTATAATCTATAGAACCTTCTTTCACCACAAAGAACCTTTTGTGAAACGGAAAGGTTCTTCGGATGTTAAAGGTTCTTTATAGAACCATTTAGACAAAAAGGTTCTTCTATGGCATCGTGAAGCACCTTTATTTTTAAGAGTGTAGT